>NC_133617.1:721851462-721931462 GCF_048593235.1 Sminthopsis crassicaudata
AGAGAGAGAGAGAGACAGAGAGAGAGAGAGAGAGAGAGAGAGAAATAGAGACAGAGAGACAGAAAGAGAGAGAGAGAACAGAGATAGAGACAGAGACAGAGACAGAGAGAGAGAGAGAGACAGAGACAGAGAGACAGACAGACAGAGAGACAGACAGACAGAGAGAGAGAGAGAGAGAGAGAGAGAGAGAGAAATAGAGACAGAGAGACAGAAAGAGAGAGAGAGAACAGAGATAGAGACAGAGACAGAGACAGAGAGAGAGAGAGAGAGAGAGAGAGAGAGAGAGAGAGAGAGAGAGAGAGAGGAGAGAGAGAGAGAGAGAGAGGAGAGAGAGAGAGAGAGAGAGAGAGAGAGAGAGAGACAGAGAGAGAGAGAGAGAGAGAGAGAATAGAGACAGAAAGAGAGAGAGAGAACAGAGATAGAGACAGAGACAGAGACAGAGAGAGAGAGAGAGAGAGAGAGAGACAGAGAGAGAGAGAGAGAGAGAGAGAGAGAGAGAGAGAGAGAGAGAGAGAGAGAGAGAGAGAGAAGAAAAAAAGAAAAAGCTGCTAAATGTCAAAGCCAAAGCCAGATAACAGCTGAAGGAGCACTGAGAATTCAGCCAGGCTGCTCCTCCAGTTAATTTGCTGATCTGGATCATTGGGCAGATGTCAATTGTAACATCATCTCAAGAAATCCCTCAGTGCCCAAGTCTCTCTGGTACTTAGTTGCTCAGGGAGATATCTCCCCTTCTGAAGTTACTAGAGAAACATTTAAAGCTAAATAGCATACTAAATCTTAGCAACTAGAATTGGATTCTTAACCTTTTCACATTCATTCATTCATTCGATCACTGAGATCCTAACCACATCAGGGCATTTCAGGGCATTATCTCATTTAGGGATGATCACTTTCCCAGTGTGTGTGTGTCCTTCCCCCCTACCCCATCCCCAGATTACTTTTTTATGGGCTCCATAATTACATTTTAAATCAAATCAGTGTAAAATCCTAGCACAGGGCCCAGTTTATTATTATTTTTAAATTACATTTTTCTAGTCAATAACTAATACTATGTTTAATACAGGTGGGATATGGAGCCAGTCTGGTATTTTGGTAAAGACTCACCCTCTTATAGTGGGTAATACCTTTGTTAGTTAATCCCAAAGTTTACAATCCCGAGACGTAGGATATTCAGAATTTGTATTCCTTGGTGGAGACATCCTTTCAAATGTAAAGTTGAGAAGCTACTTTTGCTGTATTACAGAGTCCGAATAATCTCCTGGGGTGATCTCCTCTAGTTTACTAGCTCCGGCCTCCGCAGGGCTGTTCCTGCGCCGGATAGCTTAGAGGAAGGCTTGGGCTGAGGTTTATTGCTCCGGCTTGCCGGGACCTTTTTTCCTTCCCCCCTTTCTGGTTTTAGCATCTAAAAAAGAAAGGGGGTGAGCTCCTTCTTTGCCTTGTAGGAGCTTAGTTCTGTAGAACTCCCTTTGGATCCCTATCAATCCCTCTCCCTAAACTTGGTCAGCTGGGTAACTAAAAGGGCTTACAATAGATCTCTCTCTGGTTCATTTTAGCCTTCCTAAGCTCAGACAAGTCTCTAGAGCCACAGCGGTCTGCTCCCAAGCTAACTAAGCAGTGCCCGCCACCATGACAGAAAACACCTGCCCCAGCCCAAGCACCTACAATCTGGTGAACCTTTTACATGGAGGACCAGTCCATCATTTTATATTCCATCCCGTAGGTTTGGATTCTACCCAGCAGACTTTAAGTGAACCACAAGCCAGGGTGCTAGGTCACAGGGATGGACATCCTGACAAGGTGTTTGTGTGCCAGAAGTTTGCTGAGACTCATTTTAACTAGTATCCACAATTACCCCCCAAGGCCATGTGTAACAATAGTTACCTAGTGGAACAAACCCCTTTTAAAAATGTCTAGGACTTCTTAGACAGAATAGATAAAATGTTAGTGTTGGAGATGGGGCCTCCTTTGGTGAAAACTTCAGACAATAATCTCTTTCTCTCCAGAACTGTTTAGAAAAGTAGGACTACCACAAACTGTCCACACCCCTACTCCCCCCTTTACTCATGTTACCCCCTCCCCCCTAGTCTCTCGCTCTTTCATGCCGCAGGAAGGGTCGGAGCCCTAGCAGTCCTCTGGGGGCTTGCTGACCCTTGCTTTATCCAGGGATGGCGTTTCTCTGGCTGGATGCGGGGTGAGCCCAGTTAAGAGTACATTCTGGGTAGAATAAGTTTCTCTTGGACGTCCTCCCCCCTCCCTGTCCCCCCTCCTTCCTCCTCCCCTCCGAGTCCAGCTTCAGAAGGGTGGTGGGAAGCCTTCCCTCTGGCTCTGGTTCTACAGAAACTAATTAGAATAATTACCCCCTGTGCCCAAACAGGGCCTCGTCTCTAAGGAGCCCCAGAACGCACCCCATGGGCTGCTCCCGGCCTCCCGGGTTTCTTCCTACTTTTTTCCTGTGTTCTCGTACTTTTGTCAGCGAATCTTGGCGCTTGAAGAGACCTGAGAATGGGGATTTCTGTTCTTTAGCCCATTATTAATAAACGTCACTGCGGCTCTCCCAAGGGGGAAGCGTCGTTCCTTAAATTCGAGGGATTCGCCCAAGCGTCCTTTCTGAGTGACAAGTGGGGCTGTGGGTTGGGCGGGAGGGGATTGCCAGATGCCTTCGGCTAGCATGGCGCGAGCTTTACACGCTTATCTGTGGCCCACAGTCACCCCGGGTGGGGGTCACTGCTGCAAGCATTACTATCCCCTTCGGAGGCCGAGCCACCTGGGGGCTCGGGGTCGAGTCCGCTCAAGGTCACCGAGGCTGCAAGTGGAAGAGTCGGGATTCAAACCCAGGCCCCGCCTAAGGTTCTAACACTTCCCCCGCGCCGCCAGACCTTCCTGACTTCCAGAACTTCCTGCTCCCTCCTCCACTAAAAGATGCGCCCTTCTGGAGGTCTGGGTAGTTTTCATGGAAAACACAGAAGACCGGGGGTGGGGGGGATGAAGCCCCACGGGATCCTGCGCCCTGCCCGTCACCGGGGGGTCTGGGAGGCTTCCGGGGCCGCGATCCTGGATCGGGAACGACAGTGGCAGCCCCCCTCCCCCCCGCGGCGTGCTCCCGCCTCCGGCCTCCCCCGGACCGAGGGCAGATCGCGGGCCAGGCTTCCAGCCGCGGTTCCCGGTGCAGCGCTCCCCGGCCCGGCTCCCCCCCACAGTCCCAGGAGCGCGGCCCGAGCGGGGACAACTGGGTGGAGCGAGGCCGCGACCCCACCCCCGTCCGAGGGTGCTCGCGCGCTCCGGGCGTGCGAGCTCCGGGCAGGGGACGGGGAGCCCGGCGCCCCGGGCCCGCTCTCCGCGCCTCCGGGCGGCGGCCGCCTGACAGCCCCGCGGGGTGGAAGCACATGCCTCCCAGCCAGGCAGACGCCTTTCTCTCCCGTCTCGCGCCGTCCCTCCCTGCCCGTAAGTCCCGCAGGGTCTCTGCTCGGCCAGGCGACAGGCGCCCCCCAGCTCGGGACACGTCCCCTCCCCACGAAGTCCCGTTCGGGGATCCCCGGTTAGACGAGCATCCGAGGAGGGCCACCCACAAATCGGCGTGCCGGGTCCCGAGTGTGGGCCGGGAATGCGGCCCGGGCGGAGGGGGTTGGGCGGGGAACTCTCACCGACGTCCCCAACACAGATGTACACACCGAGCTGCGTCCCGAGACGCACGGACACGTGCACGGACACATGCCCAGACAGACACACAGACATGCACAGCAATACAGCCAGGCGCCGGTGCAAGCACATACAACACACACACACACACACATACACACACACACACACAGAGGCGGGCCGAACACCAAGAAACACATGCACACGCGTGCACACACAAGTCAAGGGGCCCATGCACGCATACAGACATGCATGCATGCACGCACGCACCCACGAGCCCCCCCCCCACCGCGCACACGTCCGCAGCTCTCTCCCCCCTCCCGCTTCGAGCCCTCCCTCCGCGCCCCCTCCCCCCCGTCGGAGTCTCCCCCTCCCTTCGTCGGAGAGGCCGCGCGCCGCCATTGGTTCGTCGGGCGGTGACGCGAGGCGCTCGGCCCCGCCCCCAGTCAGTCACTCGGCGGAGGCGGCGCTGGCGGGGACTAGTCTCGTCCGGAGACTGGCAGCGGCGGCGGCGGCGGCGGTAGCGGCGGTAGCGGTAGCGGCGGCGGCGGCGGCGGCGGCGGCGGCCGGAGCTCGAGCCCGGGCGGCTTGGGGGGGGGGAGGCGAGGAGGACGGCGACGGCGAGGACGGCAGAGGCGGCGGCGGCCGCGGCGGCGACGCGTCGGGCGGCGTTTGGTTTCTCCTCAGCGCGGCCCCTGTTTTGCGGAGGGGGGGGGCGGGGGGAGAGCCCATCCATGACCATGGGCGACAAGAAGAGCCCGACCAGGTACCTGCTGCCGCTGCTCGGGGCCGGGGCCGGGGGGAGGGGCGGGGGCGCGAGGCGCGGGAGGGGCCGGAGCGGGAGGAGGCGCCCACGACTAGGCCCCGCCGCCGAGTCCGGGCCGCGGTAGCGGCGGCGGCGGCGGCGGCGCGCGCGCGGGGGGGGGGGGGTGCCCGGAGGAGGAGGCGCCGCTAAGATGGACGTCGGCCCGGGGCGGGCGGGCGGCGGGAGGCGCTGTCTGCCGGCTGGGCCGAGCGCCGCGCGAGCGAGCGAGAGCGCCGCCTCCTCCTCCTCCGCCGCCGCCGCCGCCTCGGCCGCAGCCATGGCGGCTCCTCTCCCCGACCCTCCCAGACAAAGGGAACGGCTTCCCCAGGTGGGGAGGGAGTGAGGCCCGAGGGGGGTGTCGGGGGAGGGGGCACTCCGCTGGGGTCCCCCCAGGGGCCGCCCCGCTGTGCCGGGGGGAGGGGGTCTCCGCCCTGGTAGGGCTCGAGCTGCGCTCTGCCCGTGGGCCGGGGACTAACTTGGGGGGGCGCCCCGGAGAAGTGGGTTTTCTCACCCGCTCCTGTGTTTGTTGTTCTCCCCTCTCCCGCGGCCCGCTCCGTGAAGGCCAAAAAGACAAGCGAAACCCGCGGCGGACGAGGGTTTCTGGGACTGCAGCGTGTGCACCTTCAGGAACAGCGCGGAAGCCTTCAAATGCAGCATCTGCGACGTGCGCAAAGGCACCTCCACCAGGTACCCGCGCCGGGCCCCGGGGGGCGGGGGTGCTGCAGGCCCCTCGGGCTGGCGGCGGACGCCGCCGGGAGCAGACGGAACGGGGCTTGTGGAAGGAGGAACGTTTGCTACTCGTTCTATGAAAATGCTGAAACCGACCCCCGGGAACCTCTGCTCGGGAGAGGGGTGGGGGTAGGAGGTTTGCTCTTTGTCATTGGGAGCCTGTTTGGAAAGAAGGGCTTGGAACGCCGGGACCCTGAGCCTGTGCTCGCCGTCCTCGGGTGGTAGTCCTGCTTGGGCTTGGCGGCGGTGGTGCCGTTTGGAGATGCTAGCAGTGCTTCCTTGGGAGGGCTTTGTGTCCTCCTGGGTTTGCTTTGAAGAGAATTTGGTCCGGTGTTATCATTTTGGAGTTTGAGCTCTAACTGTTTCGGTTATCATTTGATGTCCAGATGTTTGCATTTGTTCTGGGTGGTACTCGGTGTCCTTTTATCAGGTGTCCGTTTTGTTTGGGTGGTAGTCCGAGGTGGCTCTTGTGTAGTGTTTCAATTGCATACACGGTATTTGGTAACTTGTACAGTTTCATGATTGGAGACTCTTTTATGTAATGCTTTTAATGTGCTTTGATATTTTTCATGCTTGAGGTAAAACATGTACTTTGGTTTAACTTACGGATCTTTAAGTAGTGTAGTTGAATAAACCATTTAGAAAGAAAGAAAACGGGACTCCCGAAGTTTGGATTTTAAAAGCTAAATTTCCCCTGGAAAATTTCTTTGGAGTTAAATCACAACTATAGGACTGTATTTATACCAGGTTGAATTGGCTTTAAATCTGAGGTACAAAATTTTTTTTCCACCTTAAATACAGAATTCTGTCAAATATTGAATATTATAACGTGACCTTTAAACATTGAGTTAGTTTTTTAAATGTAAAAACTAATTGTGATTTTGTTTGGAGTGTTAGCATAAATGATATGTGTAGTAAAAGTTAGTGACTGAGAAACTCTTGAACTTTAAAAAAAAAAGATTGCTATAGTGTTGAAACATAAATAAATTATTGCTTTACATCTGATTTGTTGTTGAATTAAAAGTATCATGTAATTTAAGCACATTTTAATTTTTTCTCCCAGGATAAGATTTGAATGTTAGTAGCGGCCCCCCCCCCCAAAAAAAAAAAAACCAAAACCAAATAGGGACAGTACAAATTCTGGTTATTAAATTGTTTTCAATGTTGTGTGTGGTTAAAATGAAATGCTTGTTGAATTTAGTAATTTAATGTTCTGTTTAGATAGTAAATCTTTACAGGACCAAAATGAAGAATTTGAATATCATACAGGGTGAACTGGAAGGATATCTAATGTTTTAGTAGCATTTGTGCCTATACAAGTTTAGCTAGGTATTAATGTTAGCATTTTTATCTAATTTCAATAATAAATCACTTGAGTTAGTTTCTTTCAAGTCATTATACGATCTGCAATATAACTATCTTGATTCCAGTTAGGCTTTATTGCCTATCCAGTGGTGGTGTTTCCAGGTCAGAATTAATATCTCAATGTTTTTGTAGGTTAGAACTACTCTTGAAATTACAGTTAATTGGAATGCAAATAATATTTTGACATTAGTATGTTGTAAATGTTCCTCTGTGTGGATGGGGGCACATTTTATTTGATTTCAGCTGTTCAGTGCACAGTCTTAATGCTTGTTTATTTTCTTTGTGGGGCAGTTGTATTTGTACCCATTCTACCTCTTTACCTTGCTATTTTGGGGAACCTCATAGATATGTATGAGCATGGAACCTTCTAATATATTGATCCTCACAGTTGATATTGATAGACTATTCCTCGTTTTTTTCGTGTTGCCTAAATCATTCAAGAAATGTCTAGAATATTCCACTTAAAATCCTCAGAATTTTTCTTTTTGTTAGCTAGGTAGGTTTTTCTGACCTGATTGTTTAATAAATTAATTGTTTTTTTTTTTTTTTTTATGCTGCATTTTTAGATAGACAAATGATGTGAGTTGTATTCTCAAGGGATTTTAGAATTTATTAAGCACCTATGGATATAGCCAGCACTGTGTTAATTTGGGGATACAAAGACAAGCAAAAGAGGCAGTCTGTTCCGAAGTAGCTACCTATTGGAGAGAATGAAGATATCTTTATTACTCTGACTTGAAAATTGGAAAGATAATGCTGAAGGAATGTATTCTTTCTCTGGCCCTGTAGAATTGATTTCCACAAAATAGGGTTGGCTAAGTTTTAAAAAGGTTTTTTAAATGATTGTTTACCTTTCATCCATTTTTACTGTTGGAATGAGACAGATGATTGAACCTGAGGTTTAAATTAGCATACCCTCCCAGTTTTTTTTTTTTTAAAGAGCACTAACAGAATGTAGAGGAATCAAAGATTAGGAAAGATCTATTTGTAAGGGGAAGGATCTTATCCTGGCAGGTAACCTAAGAATATGAGAGCAAGGAAAGAAATCAGTCACCTAGAAACTTTTCTTTTTTTAATTTGTTGGACCTGCTAGACTGCTCTGATTGGACTTTTTCAACGGAAAGGGCACTGATTGGATATAGATTTCCTCAGAGTTAGCCAAATACTTACAGGGTTTCCCAAAAGTTTTAAATTTTTGATAGCTTAAAACTGTAGGAAAGCTTTTTGAGACATCCCCATATTTCCAGGTTTACTTTATCAGACACAAGGGTAATGATACTTTTTTAAAAATATGACCCCCCCACTCCTATTTAGTCCTTTTTGTTAATAAATTACTCTGATTCTAATAAATTGACATTATACAGTTTTGTGAGTAACTATACTAAATAGTATTGAATTTGCTCTGATCTGCTTTCATAGATGCCTGTTACCTTCCATTATTGAGAATAGCTAAGTGCATAGAAATGCTGTGACAGTTATCATTCAGTGCTGTTCTTTTTATAAAGTAGCAGGCTCTTGAACTTAAGGCTATTCATATAAAAACCTTCAGTCTGAAGGGTTTTTTTTTGAGTAACACATTGTAAGCTTTTATGATAATGTTTGAATTCTATCATTGCCATTTAAATGATCTTGTAGTTTTATTTACAAGTTGAACTAAGAAAAGTAGATAAACACTGCTATTGTAACCTATAGATTTCTTCAGATCTTTAACATGATCAAATAAAACTTTCAACTTACTGTAAACATAGTTAAAAACTTTTATTGTATAAAACAGGATAGCACTATATTGTAAGGACAGAGAAAATAGATGGGTTGTTATTTTGTTTTTGTTTTTAATCACAAATATGTCCCTTGACTTTCTTGTGCTCCTTTTCTGGACCATTATCTAGATCTGCCTTTTGGACCTTTTGTTTAAAAACCTCTTGACATCCTTAGAAAATCAGAATACTCCTAATATAAGTTAGAATCAAATATTCAATTAAAAACATGAATTATGTCATTTTTTTTTTTTTTTAGGGGTCCTTAATGGATTCATATACATGTTGTGCTATATATACACATACACACATACATTTATTCTTAAATTCCTGTGAGACTGATATGGGGCCATTATAACCCAGTTTAATTTTATGGATAACAAAATTCTCTAGGAAGGCTAGAACTTAACCAAATAGATATGGAACTTAGGCTTTTTTTTTTTTTTTTTCCTCTGAGGCAATCAGGGTTAGATTGCTCAGGGTCACACAGCTAGGAAGTATTAAGTGTCTGGGGTCAAATTTGAATTCAGGTCTTCCTGACTTCAGGGCTGGTGTTCTATTCACCTGGACACCTTGCTGCCCCCTTAGACCTTTTTTTCAAATTTTAAGTAACCCACTTGGCTGCTTTTTTTATTGTAAATTAAGCAGGTTTGCATGTAATAGAAACTTTTCTGCATACAGGTTTTCAATTAAAGCTCAAAGGATAAGTTTCTGTTTAAAATCACCTAGTTCTCAAAACTGATTAATTTCCTATATCTTCATTTATAAAATTATTTCACATTGGTCATTCTTTGGTAATTGACTGGTTGAATTTGTATATGTTGTTTACCAACCTGAGGTAACTTTAGTAAGCAACTTCAACCATATACGGAGACATTTTCAGAATTTATGAGATGAATCAAAGTAATCTTTTGACAATGTGATGAATTTATACCACATGGGCTTATTTATTTTTGCAAAAAGTCACTTGGGTTAAAGAGTTTGAATAGGTTGATATAAATCCATCACTGCTATAGTAAAAGAAAATAGAAGCTAGTAATATTTAAAGGATTTATATTTTATTAGTCTTAAGGTCTGAAGAAGATAACTTTCTGCATTTACACAGACCTGAAATCCTGTTACATTTTGGTGCATGAGCTTTTGAATAACCATTAAAATGGCCAAAAAAGAACATCATTCTGTTGTCACTAATTAAATATCTAGACTGTTCTCAGGACAAGTTCCTGTACATTTGACAAATGTCTTTTCAGATTGTTAAGACTGGTCAAAGGTTTGTGTTCTTATGGACTTTGCAACTCGGAGTAGGAGGGCTTTGATGGAAATATATAAAGTAATGATACTTTTTTTGGGTGGGAGGAAGGGAGGAAGGAAGTATATTTTATCATTATCAACTCATTTATTGAAGACTTTAGAGAAAAAAAAAATCTATCCTTGCCTGAACTGTTCACTCACAAAATTTTAAGTTAGGAGGGATTTCAGTAGCCATTCAGTCCTATCTGTACACAAAAGGATCCTAACTATATAACATCTTCAAAAGATAATCTGGTTCTTGATTTGAAGACTATTGGCAGGTCTTGGTTTGTTGTATCTGTTCATCTCCAGATATGAATTGTAATATTTTGGGCTATTTAATGAACAGAAACAAATTTTGGACTTTAAAACTTAGAACTTGCTGCTACCAAATAGGAATGAATATTTTATCCCTAAAGGAAATTTTACAGCCCCCTTCTCCATCCCCCCCCCCAAAAAAAAAAAACAACTAACCAAATATAGTGTGAATTAAAAAAAAAAAAAACTTATAAGTTCTCACCACAGTAACACAATTCAGACTTTTTATTCTTTATGGGTCAAAGATGAGAATCTTTTTGTAGCATTATTAAGGCTGGATTTTCCTCTTCAAATTACTTCATTTGCTTTAATTATCTCTGGTAGAATGTAAGCTCTTTGAGGACAGGGACTCTATTCCTAATAGTTACCCCTTCCGACATTCAGGGGTTAATAAGTCAATCTGAAAAATCTTAAAATACTTTGACCTTAAAATACTTCATACCATAGAGATTACTGAATCTTTTCTTTTAGGGGGAGTTGACAGTACTATATTGTAAAATTTGGTTTGAGTATTTGGTGTAGGCTCTGTTTTATCTGTGGCTTTCAAAAGTCTCAAAAAGTTCCCATTCAATTTCATGTGTGGACGGGGAAAAATTGATAGGGAAACTCAAGATGTAGAAAGGTTAACTGTAGTCATTAATTTTAAGTATTTAATAATATAAGTGAGAGGAATATTTTATTGAAAATACTTTTCAAGATACTTGAGGTGGAAAGAACGTCTTGTTTGGACTGCTTTTTAAACCTTGTCTGCCTGTATTTTTAAATTGGAGGGGACAACTTACATAGGAACTGTGGGCCTTTTCTTTTTGTTGTGGAGACCCTACACAGACCTAGGAAAAAGGAGGCTATTAAGATTTTTGTTCTAGCAAGAGCATCTTCAGCTGATTGAATTTTTTGAGAAATCCAAAGCTTTAGTTCTTAGCCTCATGGGTTTGTTTTGTTGTAGTCTGTTTAATTATAAGATACTGGAAAATGTTATAGGAGATCTGCTGTACTTGATTTAGATCTAATTCAGAGAATTGAGAGGGGGGACCCTGAGATGACTTGCCCTTGATCATATAACCAGTATAGTAAAGATGTCATTTGAACCTGAAGCTCTATCAACTCCATAGTACATCTGTGATGGAAAAGCATGAATTATGAGAAAGACATTAAGAAGTAAAATACAGCAGTGTGTATTAGGATGCTACCTAATAAGTTTCGTGATTTCCTTTTCCTTTTCAAGTTGTTTCTTTTTATCATAGTGTTTTTTTATTCACTGCCAAACTGTATGTCAAACAGATCTGCTCATCTGTTCTTTTCCTTTTGTCTCTTTCTTCATACCTCTTTTCCTTTCCCCTCCTTAAGGATATATTTAGCTCTGTAGAAATCCTTTATAAATTAGAAAAGATTGTAAATTTAAAAAAATTTTTTCTTTAACCACACAACTGTATCTAGAATGATGGTGTTACTTCTGATCTCTCCTAGTCTTGTCTTTTCTTTCCATTTTGAATATAGTTGCCTCTATCCCCAGTCTTCCAGGGTCTGCTTTATGCAAGCACCTAAATGCTAGGTATACAGAAGCAAAAATACTTTAGTAATTGCTTTCTTCAAGTTTACTTCCCAAGAGTGGTGGTGTTGGGGTAAGAACATATACCTCATATTCAGGTCAGTATAATCAAGATGGAGGGGGGAGGGGAAGGGGCTGTTAAGGGACTTAAGAACCGGAATTGGACCTGTGATTTCACTGAGAGAAGAAGAAACTCCTGTGGTAGGAAGTTCCTTATCAATTTAAGTTGGCACCTTTTCTGAGAAGTGGTAATTTTGGTAGGGAACGCATGGTTACAAAGCGTCAGAGGTGGAATGGATTTGAGGCCAGTTCTCTTGTCTATTCCTCTGTGCTGTAATAGAATTTCAGGGTGAGAGAATACTAATAGCTGGCTCAGGGGGAGTCTTTTTGAAGGACCATACCATGTCAGGCCCTTCTTTTCTTTAGTAGCTGTTGAAATCTGTTTAAGTTCATGTTTGTTATTTCCATGACATTATAAGAACAAGAATCAAAAAAGTACAAAAGAATAGGGAGGAATGCTTTCTCAGCTTTGGGGAATATATGTGAATGAAGGAGATGGGAGAAGACATATCAACTTGGGAACAATTAGTAATGTATTTTGACTGGAACCTTGAATGGATGAAAGGGAGGGGAGTAATGGAAATAAAAGCTGGGAAGGCAGATTAGAATCAGATTGTAGATGGTTTTAGTTACCAGGTTAAAAAGTTGATATTCTGTCAATGCAATCTGGAAAGTTTTTGAAAATGGGAATAATGTGAATGATATCTTGAATGATATCAGACAAGTGATTTTGAACTTGGGTGACAAATTTGGAGGAGAAAGTACTAGGAAAGAAAATGAAGGCTATTAGTTATGAATTCAGGTCTTCATTTATTAAAATTCTTTCTATTAAAACAGTCACTGCTGTATAGATTTAGGAGTTGTTTTTTGTTGTGTTTTGTTTTGTTTTGTTTTGTTTTGTTTTGTTTTTTACATAAAACTGATAATTAACTGCACGAGAATTGATGAAACTAGTACAAAGTATGGAGAAGAGAAGTGGCCCAAGAAAGAGACTTGAATAACTAGATAGGTAATGTTTCATTGAAGCAGCATTCAGACAGGTAGGAGGAAAATCAGGAAGGAACATTGTTAATGTCGTGTAGTTCAAGGATGTATGAGCAATTAGGTTAGTCAGAAATATTGTGCTCTACAGAGAAATAAGGTCAGAGGGGTAGATGTGAGTATACAAATTAAGGTATCAGTTTTGGGTGATAGGCTTCTAAGGTATGAATTTCCCCTCCTTCAAATTAAGGAAGAGTTAGGTGGGTCATGGAATTTGGGGTGTTGACCTGGGAGGCCAAAATATTCAAGAAGATAGTAAGGTGAATATTGAGGTCTCCCAAATAAGAAAGTAGAGGGCTCTTCAGGTAGAGAGGAATGCTCTTGAGTACATGGTTCTGAGCCATGACTTCCATGAAGAGTTGGATAAACATGTTAATAAATAGAAGTTTGTAGAGTTTCTGGATGTTGTTTAGTCAAGAATATGCAAATACCCTGTTGTGTCTCCTGCCCTATTAATACTTAGCTCCTGACCCTGGCCCACTAGGGATTCTTTGCCAATTTCTTTACCTTTGCTGTCGGATCTTTCTCTTTGATGGGAGAAGAAGAGCCTGTGTTGTTTGGATTTGTGTTCTTCCCATTTGCACCATTATAGGTACTGTCTACATTGTTTTGTGGCTGCTTATTTCACTCTACATCAGTTCTTACCCCCTAAGGTTTTTTGAATTAATCATTTTCAGGATTTCTTCCAGTATAATGATAAATTACTATAGAACAGATAGATTACACAGTGGTTAGAGCTCCTGGCCCAGAGTCAGATCTGAATTATGACTTTTTAAAGTATGACTTTTAAGACATTTAACTAGTAGTGTGACCCTGGGTTGATCACTTCACCCTGCTTGTCTGTTTCCTCATCTGTAAAATGATCTGAAGAAAAGCAGTAAATAAGAAAGCAAAGATCTGAAAATAGCAAACTACTATCTTTCCTAAGAAAATAGAGAGGATGAAAGTCAGACATAACTGAAAGACATTGCTGTATCACAAATCATTTTTGAAATGCGCACTGTGCTAATAATGTTCCATTAGGTTTATCTTCCACAATTTGTCACACAACCTGGTAACTTTCTTAGCATAAATTTAAATTGGTCTCCAGATTAATTGGGCCATTTTTCACAGGTTTTCTAATTTGCTGTAACCTTTCCAACATTAACTTTGTTTTTTAATTTATGAATGTTTGGTTGTATTATGTATTTAGTCTGTTTCTTTTAGCATTTTTTTTTTTTCTTGGTTGTGATAACATTACACAGGATTTTAGAAAAGAATTTATGGGAATTACTGGTCTTTGGTGTTATTTTTCATAGAAAAAAAAAAGCTTTGAATATCCTTGGTATCACTCTTCCCTTTCCCCTCCTTTTTTTTTTTTTTTTTTTTTTTTTTTTTTTTTGCTGGTATGTTTTCACTCTATAATCTGCCAAAATACTTTTCTTAGATTCTTAGTTTTTCTCATAGAACCCTCTTTATGGTGGTTACTGATGCTGAACCTTCTTTAATTTTTTTCTTTGCAGTTCTAAACATATTTCATGGTTATTACGCTGCACAAGAAAAGTTAGATCAAAAGGGGAAAAAATAAATCAAACAACAAAAATACTATGTGTCTGTTATTTACAATTTTTAAAAACTCTTGTTTGTTAAAACATTCACAAAAATACTGAAAACATTATTGCATCTCTTAAGTAGAGAAGCATATTGGGTAACTTCCTAATTGGTCTGGATCAGATAGACTTGATGTGCTTTCTTAATTAATATTGGATTAACTAAAAATTCTGACAGTTCTCTGAAAGCATATTTAATACTACTATTAAAAGAGAATCAGAACAAGGCATGAGTAGAATGGGCTACCCTGGGAGCTATCTCAGTGAGTTGCATTTCCTCTCATTGAAAGTTTCTTAGTAGAGGCTGAATATTCACTTTTTGGGGATGCTGAAAGAGGTTTAGATTAGGTGGTGTCTTCTGATATATTTTCAATGAGCAAAAATCCAACTCTTTCCTTTCCACTTTTAGAGACCCTTCCCCCTCCCCCACTTGAGAATGAAAGAAAAACCATCACCCTTTATAAACATGTATAATCAAGTAAAACAAATTTCCATATTGGCCATTGATTTCTTTGTAGTCTTCATGTCTCCTTTCCCCCTCCCCCCCCCAACCCCAAGTTTTACTTTATACTTGTAAACCCATTACTTATCAGTGAGGAGTTAAGTAGTAGCCTATTTCACCAGGAGACTTCTGGAATGATATTTCATTATGCTTATAAGTCCTTATTTCAAAATTGTTTTTACCATATTGCTGTCATTATATAATCTGTTTTTATTCACTTTGCATCGTTTTATGTGACTTATATGAGTCTCCTTTTTTTTTTTAATTGCAATAGTATTACATCACATTATATACCACCTTGCTAGGCATTCTCCAATTTTAGTACCTTCTCTGATTTCCAGTCTTTTGCCCTTCAGAAAAGCTATAGATATTTTTGTGTATCTTAAGTTTTGCTTAAGACTAATCCCTCTCTTAATTCCTTCTTTTCTCCTCCTTCTCTTCTGTGTAAAATCTATTTCTAACGTGTTATTATTTGGGTTCCTTTGACCACTTCAGGGGTGAATTTAAGTATTCCCCAGTCTTTCCTTCTTTTTTAGATGACTTTGCACTTAAATTTTTTCTTAATCCTTATGTCCCTTTTCTTCCTTTCCTTTCCTTTTCTGCTCTTAAGATTATCAAGAAAAAATAAAACCATTCCAGATTTTGTTTAAAATAGACTCTCTCTGTGAACTCCCAGTGATAATGATGTTCAGAAAGGATACATGTATCATCTCTCCATATTTGAATGTGAGCAGTTTATTCTTGTTTAGTACCTTATGAGTGTTCATGTTTGTCTTTTTTTTTTTTTTTTTTTTTCTTCTGCTTAATACTTGTTATCTGTGTTTGAAAGTTTCCATGAAGCCCCTGGGCTTTTCATCAGGAATATTTAGAAATTCTCTTAAAGATTTAATTTTCTTTTTCTCTTATAGTATAATATTCAGATTTTCTGTGTAAGTTATTCTTTACTATAAGTTTGTATCTTTTGCATTGTGGAACATCATATTCCAGTCTCCATGCTCTTTTATTTTTTACTTTTTAAAATTAATTTTATTATAATTATAACTTTTTTTTTTGATAGTACATATGCATGGATAATTTTTTTTTTGAGGCTGGGGTTAAGTGACTTGCCCAGGGTCACACAGCTAAGAAGTGTTAAGTGTCTTATTTGAACTCAGGTCCTCCTGAATTCAAGGCTGGTGCTCTATCCACTGTGCCACCTAGCTGCCCCCTGCATGGATAATTTTTTACAACATTACCCCTTGCACTCACTTCTATTCCGAATTTTCCCTTCCTTCCCTCCATCCTCTCTCCTAGATGGCAGGCAGTCCCATACATGTTAACTATGTAATAGTATATCCTAGATACAATATATGTGTGCAGAACCGAATTTCTTGTTGCACAGGAAGAATTGGATTCAGAAGGTTAAAATAACCTGGGAAGAAAACCAAAAATGCAAACAGTTTACACTCATTTCCCAGTGTTCCTTCTCTGGATGTAGCTGATTTTGTCCATCATTGATCAATTGGAACTGAAATAGATCTTCTCTTTGAAGATAGCCAGTTCCATCAGAATACATCTTCATACAGTATTGTTGTTGAAGTGTATAATGAACTCCTGGTTCTGCTCATTTCATTTAGCATCAGTTCATGTAAGCCTCTCCAAACCTCTCTGTATTCATCCTGCTGGTCATTTCTTACAGAACAATAATATTCCATAACATTCATATACCACAATTTACGCAACCATTCTTCAATTGATGGGCATCCATTCATTTTCCAGTTTCTAGCCACTACAAAAAGGGCTGCCACAAACATTTTGACACATACAGGTCCCTTTCCCTTCTTTAGTATTTCTTTGGGATATAAGCTCAGTAGTTCCATGCTCTTTTATGAGCAGAGTTTAAATAGTTCATAATGGGGACTGCTATATTTTATGTGATCCTGATACTGGCTCCTTTAGTACTTGCATTCTATTTCAGATTGCTTTGCAATATGTTTTCTTTGACCTGGAAGCTTCCTTTTTGAAATTTATTCCAGGAGGGTGACCAATAATTTCTATTTCTACTTTTGCCCTCTGGTTCTAAGAAATCTGGTCAATTTTCTTTTAGTTTCTGAAAGTGTGATGTGTTTGGTTTTTTTTATAGAATTTAGGCAGCCCAGTGTTTCTTTTTTTCCCTAATATTTTATTTTTCCAATTACATGAAATAACATTTCAGCATTCAGCTCTGTAAGATTGTGAATTGCACGTTTTTCTTCCCCTCCTAGTTCCAAATTATTCTCCAGAATGACAGGATCATTTCACAGTTCCACCAACAATGCATTAAGTGTCTTAGTTTTGGCACATAACCTCCAACATTTATCTTTTTTCCCCATTTTATCTAATCCAGTGAGGTTGTCCAATGCAAATTTGTTTCCTTTGATCAATAAATAGTCTTTTCTATGAGAAAATACTTTATGAGAAGTATGAGAATACTTGGAGAGTAATTTTTTTATGAGAATACTTTAACTTTTTTTAATCTTTTGGCTTTGTTTTTAATATTTCTTAAGTTCTATTTGCTGTTTTCTAAATTTCAAGCTTAGGCAAGGGTTTGTATTTCTTGTGCCAAGCTGTTAAATAGCCTATTTCTTTGGTAGCTCTCATTTCTTTTCTAAATTTTTCCTGTAGTACTCTTAACTTCATTAATTAAAACTATTTTAATCTCTTCCTTAAAGTATAAAATGAAAAAAGTATAAAATGAAAAATTAGAATGCCAAATTGTGTGTGCTACCCAAGTCTTTGAATTTGTGTTTTTCTTTTAGATGTTTAGAAAGCATTCTCTTCTGGGTCTTGAGCATCCCTGTAGCATAATGGCTCTGGAATTCTTTATTTGCTCATTCATCTAGCCTTTTTTTTTTTTTTTTCCCAGTGCCTATTTATTTAATAGGTTATGCATGTGCATTAATTAATTTATTAGGTTATGTATGTGCATTAATTTTTTTAAAATTAAAGCTTTTTGTTTTTCAAAACATGCTCTTCATTACTTCAACATTAGCCTTTGCAATTGAGTTCCAATTTTCCCTCCCCTTCCCCCATGCCCTCCCCAGATGGAAAGTAGTCTAATATTAAATATGGTAAAAAAATATGTTAAATCTAATGTATGCATACATATTTATACAATTATTGTGCTGCACAAGAAAAATCAAACCAGTAAAAAAGAAAAAAAGCAAAATAACATGCAAGCAACAATAACAAAGCATTTTCACTTTTTTTTATGAACCACATTCAGTTCCCACAGTCCTCCTTTCTATGGGTATAGATGGCTCTCTTCATTACTGAACAATTGAAATTGATTTGAATCCTCTCATTGTTGAGCCACATCTATCAGGGTTGATCATTTGTATAATCTTAATGTTGCCTTGTATAATGATGTCCTGGTTCTGCTGTTTTCACTCAGCATCAGTTTATGTCTCTCCAAGCCTCTCTGAAATCATCTTGGTGTTCGTTTCTTACAGAACAATAATATTTCATAACATTCATATACCATAATTTATTCAGCCATTCTCCAACTGCATCCATTCAATTTTTCAGTTTCTAGCCACTACAAAAAAGGGCTGCCACAAACATTTTTGCACACACAGTTCCCTTTCCCTTCCAAATTGCTCTCCAGAATGGTTGGATCTGTTCAGTTTTACCAGCAATGTAGCAGTGAACCAGTTTTCCCACATCCCTTCCAACATTTCGTCATTATCTTTTCTTGTCATCTTAGCCAATCTGAGAGGTGTGTAGTGGTATCTCAAGAGTTGTCCTTATTTTCATTTCTCTGATCAGTAGTGATTTAGAGCACCTTTTCATATGACTCTAAAGTTTCAATTTCTTCATCTGCAAATTGTACATATCCTTTGACCATTTGTTTGGAGTATGGTTTGAATTCTTATAAATTTGAGTCAATTCTATATATATTTTAGATGCATTCATTTTTTACATAATTCTATGTCATGTTGGGAAAGAAAAATCAGAACAAAAGAGAAACCACAAGAGAAAATAAAAGGGGAGGGGGATACAATGCTTCCATCCATCTTCAGTCTCTTTAGTTTTCTCTCCCAGTCTGAATGGCATTTTCCATCCAAAGTTTATTGGAATTGCCTTGGATCATTGAATTTTTGAGAAAAACCAATTCTATTTTAGTTGATCATCACACAATCTTAATGTTCTGTACAATTGGAATAAGAATATTGATCAGAGAAATGAAAATAAGGACAACTCTTTGAGACACCACTACACACCTCTCAGATTATTTATCTATACAGGCTAACAATGCAGATGTTGTAGTGAGGGGAAAAGAAAATGAAGTGAAACATTTAGGGCTTTTCTTGGAGTAATATAGGTACCAGGGCAGCCAATCAACAAGCATGTATTAAATGTCTATTACATTTAACATGCTGTGCTTAGGTCCTGGAATGCAAATACAAAGAAACTACTCGGGCTATACATATTATATATATTGTCTTACCTTGGTAGCAGAGGATGGCAAATGATTTTTGTACACCCCAAAGAATAGTTTTTAACATTTCGAAATATAAACTACATATAATTTTGTAAAAATTAAAAAAAAATTCTTGGTTGAGGAGAAGTAGTTGCTTATTCCTGCTATATAGAATATGTTCTTTAAAATCATGACCTCTCTGGCTCAGTGGATAGAACACCAGTCCTGAAATCAGGAGGATCTGAGTTCAAATGGGGTCTCAGACACTTAACACTTCTTAGCTGTGTGACTCTGGGCAACCCCAATTGAATCAGCAAAAAAAAAAAAATAATCATGACCTGTCTTATTTTTGTCTTTCATATTAACATCTACTATGGCGCCTGACACACTTATTAAATGTTGAGCATTGGACCAAATAGAGCAAATGTAAAAATCTTATTGTAAAAATCAACTAGTAGTTTACAATTAGTAGTTGAAGCATGATGGATGGCTAAAATAGCATTTTACATGAAAAAAAAAAAGGTTGGGAGAGGGAGATAAATGATTTGCAAGAAAGAAATCTAGTGAAATCCAAGATTTATTAAGAGAAAATCATTGTCCATGAGGTAGGCGGTGATTGTCTTGCTATCATCTGGCCCTCTGATTTGGACACCATAGGTTAGATGTCTAAGACAGGATAATGGTCTAAAAATCATAGACAAGATTTTGACAGATTCTTCAACTATTTGTAAGGCTGTCCCTTAAGAGATAACTGTTCTCTTTGAACCTAGAGAGGGCAGAATTAGGAACAATGGGTAACACAGTGGAAAAGGCAAATTGAAGCTTGACATAAGGAAAAACTTTTAAGGTAATAGCTGTCCCAAAATAGAATTGGCCACTTTGCTAAGTAATGAGTTTCCCCACCTAGGGGATCTTTGTTTTGGAATGGGAGGGCAGTATCACTGGGAATTTGTGTAGCTTTTCAATTAGGAGTGATAACTAACTTGGACAACATTTCTAGTGCCACCTACCACTTTATTCCATTTTTATTACCAGTGTAAAATTATTCCTACACAGAAAAAGAAGAGGGGGAAAAATACTGTTTTTTGAGTTCAGGGCCAAGACTGAAATTTTTCTTAACAAGAGAAACTTCCCTCAACCAGTGAATAGCTTTGGAGATTAGCTTTTGTGTCACACTTAAATTTAAAAAATGAATTCAATATAAAATTACCAGGCAAAATAGTGTTTATATGTGAAGCTTATAATTTAGGTAAAGTCTTTCTTTGATAGCTGTTTGAATCACCAAGATGCTTACAAATTTGCTGAGTTGTTTTTGGGTTTTTTACCATTTTATTTTTTATAATAGCTTTTTAATTTTTTCAAATACATGCAAAGATAGCTTTCAACATTCATCTTTGTAAAACCTATGTTCCAAAATTTTCTCCTTCCTTTACCTCCACCCCTAGACAGCAAGCAATCCAATAAAGGTCAAACATTTGCAGTTCTTATTAACATATTTGCATATTCATTATACCCTGCAAGAAAAGTCACCTCAGAAGGAAAAAAAGAAACAATGAGCAAACAAATAAGAAAAAAAAATTGAAAATACTATGCTTTGTCTCCATAATTTTCTCTCAATGTGGATGGCTCTCTCAAGTTTATTGGAATTGTCTTGCATCACGTTGTTTAGAAGAGCCAAGTCCCTCAGTTGATCATAACATAATTTTCTTGTGTACAATGTGTTCTTTTTGTTCACTTCACTTAGCATCAGTTCTTGTAAGTCTTTTCTGGCTTTTCTGAAATCTGCCTTCTGGTTGTTTCTTATGGAGCAATACTATTCCATTACATTCATATATACCATAACTCAATCAGTCATTCCCCACTGATGGGCATCCACTTAATTTCTAGTTCTTTGCCATTACAAAAAGGGCTGCTATATTTTTGTACATATGGATTGTTTTCTTTTCTTGCCCAGGGTCAGGAAGTGTTAAGTATCTGAGACCAGATTTGAACTCAGTCCTCCTGAATTCAAGGCTGGTACTCAATCCACTGTGCCACCTAGCTGCCCCCAGCTTTTTAATTTTCAAAACATATGCATACATAATTTTCAACATTCACCTTGCAAAACCTTGTATTCCAAAATTTTTTCCTTTTCTTCCCCTCACCCCCTTCCCTAGATGGCGTAATATATGTTAAATATGTGCAATTCTTTTATGTATATTTTCATAATTATAATACTGCTCAAGAAAAATCAGATTAAAAAGAAAAAAATGAAAAAGAACAAAATGCAAGCAAACAACAATAAAAAAGTGAACATACTATGTTGTGATCTACCCTTAGTCACCACAATCCTCTCGGATGTAGATCAGATGTAGTCTCTTCATCACAGGATCATTGGAACTGGCCTGAATCACTTCACAGTTGAAAAGAGCCATGTCTATGTATGATGTTCTCCTGGTTCTATTCACTTCCAATTGAATAACTTTTTTTTAAAAAATTTTATAATTATAACATTTTTTGACAGTACATACGCATAGGTAATTTTTTACAACATTATCCCTTGTACTCCCTTCTGTTCCGAATTTTTCCCCTCCTTCCCTCCACCCCCTCCCCTAGATGGCAGGCATTCCCATACATATTAAATATGTTATGGTATATCCTACGTACAATATATATGTGCAGAACCGAATTTTGTTTTTGTTGTTGTTGCAAAGGAAGAATTGGATTCGGAAGGTAAAAATAACCTGGGGAAAAAAACAAAAAATGCTAACAGTTTACACTCATTTCCCAGTGTTCCTTTTCTGGGTGTAACTGATTCTTTCCATCATTGATCAATTGGAATTGGATTAGCTCTTCTCTGTGTTGAAGATATCCACTTCCATCAGATTACATCCCTCATACAGTATCATTGTTGAAGTCTATAATCTACTTCTGCTCATTTCACTCAGCATCAGTTCATGTAAGTCTCTCCAAGCCTCTCTGTATTCCTCCTGCTGGTCATTTCTTGCAGATCAATAATATTCCATAGCGTTCATATACGATAATTTATCCAACCATTCTCCAATTGATGGGCATCCATTCATTTTTCAGTTTGTAGCCACTACAAAAAGGGCTGCCACAAACATTTTGGTACATACAGGTCCCTTCTTTAGTATTTCCTTGGGATATAAGCCCAGTAGTAGCACTGCTGGATCAAAAGGTATGCACAGTTTGATAACTTTTTGGGCATAATTCCAAATTGCTCTCCAGAATAGTTGGATTCTTTCACAACTCCACCAACAATGCATCAGTGTCCCAGTTTTCCCACAGCCCCTCCAACATTCATCATTATTTGTTCCTGTCATCTTAGCCAATCTGACAGGTGTGTAGTGGTATCTCAGAGTTGTCTAAATTTGAATTTCTCTGATCAGTAGTGATTTGGAACACTCTTTCATGTGAATGGAAATAGTTTCAATTTCATCATCTAAAAATTGTCTGTTCATATCCTTTGACCATTTATCAATTGGAGAATGGCTTGATTTCTTGTAAATTAGAGTCAATTCTCTGTATATTTTAGAGATGAGGCCTTTATCAGAACCTTTAATTGTAAAAATGTTTTCCCAATTTGTTACTTCCCTTCTAATCTTGTTTGCATTAGTTTTGTTTGTACAAAAGCTTTTTAATTTGATGTGATCAAAATTTTCTATTTTGTGATCATAATGATCTCTAGTTCTTCTTTGGTCACACATTCCTTCCTCTTCCATAAGTCTGAGAGGTAAACTATCCTATGTTCGTCTTATTTATGATCTCGTTCTTTATGCCTAAATCATGGACCCATTTTGATCTTAGTACGTGGTGTTAAGTGTGGGTCCATGCCTAGTTTCTGCCATACTAATTTCCAGTTTTCCCAGCAGTTTTTGTCAATGAATTCTTATCCCAAAAGTTGGGATCTTTGGGTTTGTCAAACATTAGATTGCTGTTTTTATTCACTGTCTTGCCCTGTGAACCTAACCTATTTCACTGATCAACTAGTCTATTTCTTAGCCAAAACCAAATGGTTTTGGTGACTGCTGCTTTATAATATAGTTCTAGACCAGGTACAGCTAGGCCACCTTCATTTGATTTTTTTTTTTTTTTTCATTACTTCCCTTGAAATTCTCGACCTGTTGTTCTTTCATATGAATTCTGTTGTTATTTTTTCTAGGTCATTAAAATTTCTTGGGAGTCTTATTGGTATAGCACTAAATAAATAGATTAGTTTAGGGAGTATTGTCATCTTGATTATATTTGCTAGGCCTATCCAAGAGTGCTTAATGTCTTTCCAATTATTTAAATCTGACTTTATATTTGTGGCAAATGTTTTGTAATTTTGCTCATATAATTCCTGACTTTCCTTTGGTAGATATATTCCCAAATATTTAATTTTATACTATCGACCATTATTTTGAATGGAATTTCTCTTAGTATCTCTTGCTGTTAGATTGTGTTTGTAATGTATAAAAATGCTGAGGATTTATGTGGATTTATTTTGTATCCTACAACTTTGCTAAAGTTATGAATTATTTCTAATAGCTTTTTAGCAGAATCTTTGGGGTTCTCTAAGTATACCATCATATCATCTGCAAAGAGTGATAGTTTGATTTCCTCATTACCTACTCTAATTCCTTGAATCTCTTTCTTGGTTCTTATTGCTGAGGCGTTTCTAGTACAATATTGAATAGTAATGGTGATAATGGGCAACCTTGTTTCATTCCTGATCTTACTGGGAAAGGTTCCAGTTTATCGCCATTACATGTGATATTTACTGACGGTTTTAAATATATGCTTATTATTTTAAGAAATAGTCCATTTATTCCTATACTCTTAAGTGTTTTTAGTAGGAAGAAAAACACAATTTCTAAGTCTTTCAAGTTAATTGTCTTTATTGTATTGCTGTTATTATGTAAATTGTTCTCCTGGTTCTACTCACTTCACTCTGCATCAATCCATGCAACTCTTCCCAGGTTGTTTTGAAAGCATTCCTTATTCATCCCTTATTACTGCACAGTAATACTCCAGTGCATACATATATAGACAGTTCTTGCTTTACATAAATTTGCATTACACAGATTTGATTTTACAAAGTATTTTGAAAGAAATCTGGCATTCTAAAGAAACATTAGATTTTGAACACTTGTAAAGATGATTATTGATCATTTGAGCTTTGAGATTGTTTATGTTCCCTGTTTCTTTGGGGATAGATAACTTCTATAAGATTGTAGATTTTGGATATTTTGTGTTTTGGAGTTTGAATAAAGCACACTGTGTGTCAAGATTAATGGAAGTATATGCAAATTGAAGACAGTTGCTACTTGTTTGTATTTGTTCTGTTGTGCCCTACTGATTTCTTTAGGAGACTTTATTTTGTTGTCTCTCAAAGTGTTCCAATTTTAACTTATCTGTAATGCATATTGGCATAAAAATATGAATAGAAAAAAAAGAACCAGTCATGAATGTTAATAAGAGCTATTAAGATATTGGTTATTTATTATGTTCTTTGGGGACAGGAGACTAACAGTCAACTGGATTAAGTGTCATACTCCATCCTTATCTTGCCTTTTCCCATTGAGGTTTTGTTGTGTCACAGGGTTGGCATGAGAAGTTAAATGGTTATTTTGGGGGAATTTTGTGGAAACTGAAGATACATGAAGGCCAACAAATGGCACAGGAAAAGTTTAGAATCTCAGAAATGTATAAAACATGTGTAGCATCCTGTATCAATATTTTGTCTTTTTAATACCTTAATACTTTAGACTTCTCTGATATGAAGGGAGGGCCAAATTTTTTTATGTGGATTTTCCAGATCTGAGAGCTTCTAAGCTCTCACTCCTGGTTTAGAAGGTATAACTGTACTTTATAAGAAATCTTCATGTTAGAGAAACTTCAAATTATTTTCTATCCCAAATTATATTCCGGTTTTTAAAGGAATAAGAGTTGCAGGGAAAAGGAAGTAAAATTTTTTGAAAAAATATGTTTATATTTAAAAAGTTAGGGACTTAGGTAGTAAAAGTTGTGAGATGGTAAAAATGTGCTTGGGGAAATACTATTAGACTAAAAAAGGAGACAGTTTTTTGTGTGGGATTTTCATCATCTCTGATACTTCTCCCTATCAGCTGAAATGTGTGTATGTATGTATATACACGCACACATACATGTATGTACACACCATTAATTACACTTTTTGACCAAATGGATCCTCTCTGCTTTCTGGAAATTTTGGATGAAATGGAACAGTGAGAAATGTTAACCAGAGAATTGTTTGAAGTCAACTTTATTTGTCTAGTCTTGTGATACTGATGTATTTATTCCTGAAGAGGAAATTTTCTTCTCCCACTGAAAATCTGTAACTGTTCCTCAACTTAAAGGGTTTGGTAGAGCACTTGGAGTCTTTGCCATTATGTTCCAGTGGAGCTGACTTGAATTCAGTCCTTGCTGAGTCTAGTCTGAGTGCCTATTTTCCTAATTTTTTGAATATCATGATGCCCTAACCAAAACTAAAAATGATGAGAGTTGCTAGTTAAGTCTGAAATTACCATGTTGGAAGAGAGCTTTTTTAAATGACCTTTTTTTCCCCCTTCACTATAAATAATAAGCAAATGGGAAGGTCTTATATTCCTAATATCTTCAGTTAATTGGCTGCATGTAAACATAAGCTAAAGATAAGTCAGATGGATGCATGATCTCTGTAGACCAGTGGTCCTCAAACTTTTTAAATAGGGGGCCAGTTCACTGTTCCTCAGATTGTTGGAGGGCCGGACTATAGTAAAAGTGGGCCGCAGTTTGAGAACCTCTGCTGTAGACCCACCATAAACAAATAAACATACTGTTTTAATTTGTCAAGTTCTTAAAAATGATTTCTCTATCATTTTATGAAACAGATTTTTGAAATAAACTACGATATCTTTCTGGTGGTCCTTTTGGTAGGGGGAAAATCTCTTGTGACAAATAAGATAAACAATAAATTTTAGCATTAATAATCATGTCCAAAAACATATTTCTCTGCATCTTGTATGTTCATCATCATGAACATTCTTTTTTTTTTTTAATTATTAAAATAATTTTTATTTACCAGATATATGCATGGGTAATTTTACAACATTGACAATTGCCAAATCTTTTGTTCTAATTTTTCCCCTCCCTCCTCCCAGATGGCAGGTTGACCAATATATGTCATCATGAACCTTCTTGATTGGTCTTCTGAAATCAGTTGATTATTACATTAATCACAATAGTTCAGTATTATTTCTCTTTACAATACAATTTATTAGTTCTTTTCACTTTGCATCATTTCATACAAGTCTTCCCATATTTAGTCTTTTAAACATTTTATTCCTTTTTTGAGGGGAGACAATTGAGGCAAAGTGATTTACCTAAAATCACACAACTCATGCCACATGATAAGTCTTACAGATTTGAATTCAGGTTTTCCTGACTCCCAGGCTGGTGACTGGCTTTTCATTATTCCTTATAGCATAGCAGTGTTTTATTACATTTAGCCCTTCCCTAATTGATGGGCAACTACTTATTTTCCAGTTCTTTGCTGGTATAAAAAGACAGTCTTAAATATTTTTGTTTGAGATATCCTTTTCTTCTGTCTTTGATTTCTTTGGATACACTGGAGAACAGGATTTGGATTCAGACCATGACTTCTGATATAGGAGTTTCAGAAGGCTCTTAATGAGAGCATTTAGAAATGCAAATCATATTCACTCTACACTAAATGGTTTAAGAACTGGTCATTCCAGATTAGATTACATAGTAGGAAAAATTTTTATATGTACTTTTCTTACCTGAAAAAGCAATTTCTTGATTTAATGATAATTTCATCTTTTATAAGTTTTGTATGGGAAGCCATGTATTTTTATTCTGGGTACTCAGAACTTGTTAAGTAGAAATGACCAAGTCTCCGGAGGCAGTGACCATTCTGATTTTAAAGGATAAGACTGAACTTCATTGGTTTGCCCTCAAGACTAAACAAAAATAGATAGTTGAGAAAAATTCTGTTGATTTGGTAGGAAATAATTTATGACAGAGAAAAAGGGCATTGCTGTGACTGCACAGGGAGGGAGCTCATTAATGACCTCAGATTTTAAAGACATTAATACAAGCTAAGGGAAGGAAAAGTTAACCAAGAAGTTACCAAACCATAGGGTCATATAAATGATTAAGCAAGTCTTATGTCTGTTTTACCTGAAACCTTGAAGAGACAAAAATGCTTGAGAATGTGGTACATGAATGTAATAGATGTGATGTCAGAAATTAAGTATATCTAGAATATAGGAAAACTTCAGGAGATAGAGTAAGCAGAACCAGGAAAAGTCTATTTGTAACTTTACAACAATATCAATTGACAGAAAAACTACAAACCAAACTGAAGACTATGAAATTATAATGACCAGTTTTGACTTCAAAGAAACGATTTCCCAAGGCAAGTGCTAAATCCCTCCCTTTGCAGAAGGGGGGAGTATGTGTGTGTAGGGGGGTCGTTATAGAACACTGTAACTTGTAGAGTGTGTGTGTAGAGTTACATTGAGACTTGTAGATGACTTAAAAATAAAGAATTTTTAAGGTCCGTAGGTTAGGGAAGAAGTCATAAGAACAGTGTTTCTTGTTTTGTACGGTATAGAAAGATGATAAAGGAGAGAAGTCAGAACTGCTGAGTGTGTTTCTTTTTTTTTCTACTTATATAATCCATTGTCTTTGGACTTTAAAAGCATATTCAAACAACTATGGAAACTACTTTCTAATTTATTGAAATACTCGTACTCATCATTCTACTTGCTTCTCAAAAGACCCTATGTAGTGTTTCAGATACTTAGCCCCCTTTTTAATCCCTTTTTTAATAGATGAGAAAACTAATAGTTGATAAGTGCTAATCCTCTCAACACTGATAACAACAAAACTAGGAAGAAATGCAGTTTGGCAAAATAAACCAACATATTTTGGAGACTGACAATTGTATGCAAATCTCGTTCTGTGCAAAAAGGGAAAGAGAATAGTATATTTTCTTTGAGTATATTATTTTTGACCAGCTTGGTCATTATTATACAGTGTTCTTTCTTTCCATTTACATTGTTTTAAACTTTTAAGCATTATGTTTTTGGTGTATTTTTCTAATTTTGTTTCACTTTAATTTGGTTTATAAATCTTATGTTTCTCAATATTTATATTCAGCATTTCATGTTTTATTATATTCATGTGTCAGAATTTCTTTAGTCTTTCCTCAGTATTAGTAAACATATACTTTGCCTTATTCATTTTCATTTTTGCTGCTGCAAAAAGTGCAGCTTATGTATTTTGGGGAGGGAGAGTGGAGTGGAGTCTCTGTTCTTTGACTGGAGTGGAGTCTCTGTTCTTTGACTGGAGTGGAGTGTCTGTTCTTTGACTGGGCTATACACTTAGCAATGAGAATTGTTTAACTCTGTCTCTCTTTGTTAGCATTTTTCCAAATTGCTTTCTAGGATCCCAACTCAGTAATTTTGGTTTTTATGACTGATTAGTTGTCATAAACTATACTCTATGACATTAGTTTTAATAAGTATGATTCAACTCTGTAAACTGAGTCTAATAACTTGTGTTAAAGTTGAGTTCTGCTATATATAAACTTAATTTCAATCCTTGGTGAGAATAGAAAATAGGATAAATTCTGAGTCAACCTATCAATCACCTTGTATTTTATGATCAAAGAGCACCATGAATGTTTGAAAACTCTCACTGATGATTCTCAAGTTTCATTTTAATGATTAATTCCAGTCTTCTCCAAAGAAACCAAAATTACTCATATATTAGAACACCCACCAAGGTAGAAAATCAATTTAGGCTTTTATCCTTATCCCTTGAACTTCAACTAATTCTGCATATCTATGTTCAGAAACAGGGATGACCAGGAACAACTACACTTTTTTGTTATTTTTTTGCTGAGGCAATTGTGTAACTTTCCTAAAGTCACACAGCTAGGTGGGCAGCTAGGTGGCGCAGTGGATAGAGCACCAGCCCTGAATTCAGGAGGACCCAAGTTCAAATCTGGTCTCAGATACGTAACACTTCCTAGCTGTGTGACCCTGGGCAAGTCACTTAACCCCAGCCTCCAAAAAAAAAAAAAAAAAAAAAAAAAAAAAATGGCCTGACTTGAACTCAAGTCTTCTTGATTAAGGGCCAATGCTCTATCTACTAACTGCTCCACAACTATACTTTTTATAGTAGCAAAGAAAAAACAAAAATATAAATTACAAGAGTGATTGTAGAATATCAAGTTTCCCATAATTAGACTAATGTAATGTAAAATTACTTGAGAAAAGGCAACTGAAGTGTATATAATGTTTATCCAGATTTCCCATTTAATGGGCATTTAGTTAGCCCAAGGAAGTCAAGATGTCAAATTACTAAAAAATATATATAATTTTTTTGGGGTGAATGTCCATTGATTGGGGAAGGACTGATCAAATTACCCATTTGTAATGAACAATTAAAAACCAAATATCAAAGAAAGTGACAGTGTGGTGTTAGTATTTAGACTGTAAGAAATAACAAAAATTGGATTAGATTAACTCAAACCAGATGCAAAGAAGAATCTATAGAAATAAATAAGAACTGAGATAGATATAAACAAAAACTAGCAACCATTGATTAATAAAGATTATAATCAATGATGAGAAATACCCACCTCCTTTGGTAGAGGTGTAAACTCTTGCAGGTGTATGTGTGTGTAGTACTTTTTCCTTAAAACAAAAAAAAAATCAATAAAATGAATTGGATACTCTTTTGATATCAAGGGTTGCTCCTCCTCCCACCTTAAAAATTTTTTTGTCCCCAGCTTGCTTTGTACTTCATAGTAGGTTTTTTTTTTTTAATTTAATTTTTATTTTATTTTATAATTATAACATTTTTTGATAGTACATATGCATGGGTAATTTTTTACAACATTATCCCTTGCACTTACTTCTATTCAGATTTTTTCCCTTCCTCCCCCAACCCCCTCCCCCAGATGGCAGGCAGTCTTATACATGTTAAATATATTACAGTATATTCTAGATACAATATATGTGTGTAGAACTGAATTTCTTGCTGCACAGGAAGAATTAGATTCAGAAGGTAAAAATAACAGTTTACACTCATTTCCCAGTGTTCTTTTTCTGGATGTAGCTGATTCTGTCCATCATTAATCAATTGGAATTGGATTAGCTCTTCTCTATGTTGAAGATATCCACTTCCATCAGCATACAGTATCATTGTTGAAGTGTATAATGATCTTCTGGTTCTGCTCGTTTCACTCAGCATCAGTTGATGTAAGTCTCTCCAAGCCTCTCTATTTCTCCTGTTGGTCATTTCTTACAGAACAATAATATTCCATAACCTTCATATACCATAATTTACCCAACCATTCTCCAATTGATGGACATCCATTCAATTTCCAGTTTCTAGCTACAACAAAAAGAGCTGCCACAAACATTTTGGCACATACAGATCCCTTTCCCATCTTTAGTATTTCTTTGGGATATAAGCCCAGTAGTAGTACAGCTGGGTCAAAGGGTATGCACATTTTGATAACTTTTTGGGCATTATTCCAGATTGCTCTCCAGAATGGTTGGATTCTTTCACAACTCCACCAACAATGCATCAGTGTCCCAGTTTTCCCACAGCCCCTCCAACATTCATCATTATTTGTTCCTGTCATCTTAGCCAATCTGACAGGTGTGTAATGATATCTCAGAGTTGTCTTAATTTGCATTTCTCATGGTAGGTTTTTAATGAATGTTTGAATTGATTTGTACATGAGAGATTTTGGCTCTGCCAGCTGTGTGACCTTGGGCAAATTGCATTTCCTCTCTGGGCCTGAGCTTCCTTATCTATAAAATGTTCTGATTAGATTAGTTGGTCACTGAGGTACTTTGTAGCTAAATCTAGGATCCTAATTCATTAACTGGATTTCTCAATCTCCAATGAATTGAAAGCTGGTTTACCTAACTACACTGTCTAGCACTGTCCTTAGGATCTTCTAGACTTGGAATTGTTTTTGTAGAAAAGGAAGCGTAAGAGCAATGGGAGAAGTGTTTTTGCATTGGTGTGTGTGTGTGTGTGTGTTTTGTTACTGTATGTCAGATTGCAGTAGGTATATATACTCAAGTAGATTGCAATTTCAGGATTTTTAAAACATTTTAAAAACATTTCTTGGCAAAGTCCAGAGAAAGTTGACTCCTTGGTTAAATTTTTGAAGATTAATATTCATATAATTCCTTGTGTTTCCATGACTTCTTTTGAAAGATGGAGGAAGGAAATTTTCAGCTAAAATGGTTAAAGTTATTGTGTATAAAGTTATTATTCGTTTATAAATGAAAATAAAACATCTTTTTACAAAATGTAAACTAGTGAGAATGCCTTGATAACAGAAATTTGCTTGAAATAAATTTGTAAATTGTGATTCACTAAAGTTTCTTCATCTATCAAATAGACAAAACGATCAGCTTCTTTCAGAGGTTTTTGTGAGATAGCTGGATAGCGCATTGGCCCTGGAGTCAGGAGGAACTGTGTTCAAATGTGATCTCAGACATCCAACACTTATTAACTTGTGACCATGGCATGGACAAATCATTTAATCCCAATTGCTCGTAAAAGAAAAAAAAAAATTTTTTTTTTTTTGTGAAGATCAAATGAGAATTATCTTCTATATAAATGTTACTCAGCCCTTGAGTTAGTTTACAGCAGGAAAAGCTATAAAAAGTCGTGCTTGAAGGTTTTTCTATCCAAGTTTGAGTGTGGGATGCAGATAATTGTAAAGCATTTTGAATCATATAAACAAATCCCTTTAAGTCATGTATTAGTTTGATTTTTATTGTCAGATATATTGTGCCTTGTTCTCCAGATTTTTATTTATCATAATTTTTTTTTTTTTTTTTTTTGCATAGCTAATCTGTTTCGTTCTTTCTCAAATATACATTGATAAAAACCTAGCTCATGCAAGTTCCCATGGAGCCAGGGACATTAAGTGGGCTCCAATTTTGCTCTTCTGCTGTTTCAAATTTTATAAATTACAAGAAAAATCTGTTTTATTGAAGGTTTGGTGCTTTCCCTCAGCTGTTCTGTGGGAAAAGTTATTTTAGGCCTTTTGCAACCACAGTCATTATGCTACCAATACTAAGCTTTCTGGTTTACCGTACTCAAATAATTTACTTTCTAAAATCAGAAAGTATCCAAATCAACTTTAACAAATATTTATAAAATTAATTCAGGAAATATCACAGAATAATGTATCTTATTTGCTTCCCTCTCTGCTTTTGATTTAACACCTTCCTCCTTACAAAAATCATGTTAAACCAATATTTCTCACGTAAATTTTTCAAAGCAATTTTCTTCACATCCTCTCATAAGAATTAGAAGTATTATTATCTCCATTCTCCATGTGAAGAAACAACTCCTGAAAATTGCACAGTATCATTATATAAACCCAATTTTGGATTTAGGTTCATGGGGGAAAAGTTATTCTCAAATTGTACTTTTTCTATACAAACATTTCTTATGTAATTTATTTATGTCACTTAAGAAATGATTTGAAATCTGGCAAAATCGAGACAAAACCAACTTATATTAGGCTCAATCATATTTCCCTTTCTATCTGGTGATTTTGTATGTGTGACTTTTTCATGACTTTCCCTTTGTTTTTTGATTATTTGATCAATCCAAGATTTAATACAAATATATGAAAAGGGGATATTGACTAGATGGGTTTCTTAAGATCATTCAGCTTTAGAATGTATGATTCTGGGGCAGCTAGATGACAAAGTGGATAGAACACCAACCCTGAAGTCAGAAAGACCTGAGTTCAAATGTGGCCCCAGACACTTAATACTTCCTAACTGTGTGACCCTGGGCAAGTCACTTCAATTGTGTGTGTGTGGGGGATTGTAGGGTTCTATGATCATATAATACATATGAGAATCCACCTTGCAACAAATAATTTTCAATAGCAAACGAAAAGACAGTAGAATCTTGTAGATGTGAGAGTGCTTACTTGTTTGCTCCTATGATCTTCATCAAGGACTGTGGCCTCCATAAAAAACATATAAAGGAATGAGAAAGTAGGCGTATTGGTTAGTAGTTATTGATCACCCCATAACATCCTTGTCACTTTTTAAAAAATTTACTAATTCCAAACTATTCAGAATTTAGAATTGGAGAAAGAAAACATTAAATATGGACAGATCTTGTATTTATCTAGAGTTTCTCCCCTATCAAATTTTCATCTTTTTAATGCTATTGAATAAATATATATATATATATATATATATATATATATATATATATATGGTATATCCAGGAATGTCATGCATTACAAGGTTGGGTAAAAGAAAGTCATAGGTGAGTATAATTAAACAGCACATTTGGCAATGATAAATTGCCTAAAGTTGCTTAATAGAGCGACATTTGGAAAGAGAAGTGTGTGCACTGGTACAACATATATTTGTAAATTAGCAAGAAAGGAAGTTTTTAAAGATGAAAGCAAAAATTAGAAAGTAGAAGAAATGCATTAAATGGGAGGAAGAAAGGTTCAAGATAAGATTTGAAAGATGAAGAAAAATTCTTCTGTTGTGATCAACTCACAGTTGGTACAGTAGTTAAAGCACCAGGCCTGAAGTCAGAAAGCGATATCTTCCTGAATCTGGCCTCAGACATTAGCTGTGTGACTCTGTGCAAGTCACTTAACCTTGGTTACTTCAGTTTCTTCATCTGTAAAAATAAGCTGGAGAAGGGAATGGCAAACCATTTTATTATCTTTGCCAAGAAAATCTGATTGACTGACACTCAAGTCCAGTGTTCTTTTTATTACATGCTTCTTTGTGAAGTCCTTGAAGTAAAATCTCCAGAATAAAAATCCTTCCAAAACAAGAACTACCAAATGCTGGTTAAACCCGTGCTTTCATTTTTTTAAGGCTTAATAGTTGATTTGTAAATATTTCTAGAAAGATTTGCTGTGAGTAGTCTTGTCCAAATGGTTATCAAACTCAAATAGAAACAGATCCTTGCAGACTGCATGTTGACTTAGAAAGACTTAGAAATCCAGAAATCAGTGTTTTTGGTTTTTTCCCTCTAAAACATTTTACATTTTAATTTGATTCTGGTTTACTCAAAGTCAGTTTGACACCTCTGGTTTGGACTAAAGTTTCTTTTTATCCTTTTCATTCTCCCTTCATACACACACACACACACACACACACACACACACACACTTCAGTATATATAAGAAGATACTCAATGAATAATTGGTTTTAAATTTATTTTTCCTACATAGTTACAACTTAGTAATATTGAAATTAAAATTTCCTTAAAATTTGTGCAAAATTTACATTTTCAGTTTTCATGATATTTAAAGACAATTGCTGACAAAAAAAAATAAAATCCTCTTTGTGATTGACATGACTCTTTAGTGTGAAACTTAAACTTTAGTTATTTTGTTACAGAGTTGATATACAGAGAGAGCAATGTATAAAGTGGTTTTTGGAAGTCAGGAACATCTTGCCACAAACTAACGCTAGGTTACTTCACCTCTTCTGTGTTTCAGCTTATACAAGGATGGCACTGAATAATCGAGATGGTTTCTAAAACGATTTATTATTAATAGTAAATTATTAAATAAAGGTCTTAAAATTGGAAAGGTGGACATTTCAACTGGAGTTAGGTCTTTATAAACTTTTTTCTGGCTAATAAAAACTTCAGTGTAACTGAGTAGCTTCCAGGTACTAGAAGCTTCTCCAGTCTTAACTTCCTTACCTCTCATAATGCATTTTCTGTTGCATCTAGAGTGACTTGACATCTTCTTTCTCTGCATCCCTAAAGCTTTTATATCTTTTTATAGTGTATAAATTCTTGTGTCTACTTTTCAGAAACCTTTATTTTTTAGACTTTTCAGATACCACCTTATTCCAAGAAGTCTTCTTTGGTACCCTTTAATCATTTGGCCTAACCTGCTTTTTTTTCATTCTCTAATCATTTTAACAAATATAAGGTACATAAAATGTTGTATGAATTTACTTGGGACAGACCATTTTGGTAGAGTTTTTTAATTTTAATTTTATTTTTTATTTTAGAATTATAACTTTTTTTTTTTTTTTTTTTTTTTAACAATACATGCTTGGGTAATTTTTTAGAATGTTATCCCTTGCACTCACTTCTGTTCTGATTTTTCTCCTCCTTCCTTCCACCCCTTTCCCTAGATGGCAGGCAGTCTTATACATGCTAAATATGTTACAGTATATCCTAGTAACAATATATGTGCAGAACCAAATTTCTTGTTTTACAGGAAGAATTGGATTCAGAAGGTAAAGATAACCTGGGAGAAAAACAAAAATGCAAATAGTTTACACTCATTTCCCAGTGTTCCTTCTCTAGATGTAGCTGATTCTGTCCATTATTGATCAATTGGAACTGAATTAGATCTTCTCTTTGTTGAAGATATCCACTTGCATCAGAATACATCCTCATACAGTATTGTTGTTGAAATGTATAATGATCTCCTGGTTCTGCTCATTTTACTCAGTATCAGTTCATGTAAGTCTCTCCAAGCCTCTTCATCCTGCTGATCATTTCTTACAGAACAATAATATTCCATAATATTCACATTTAGTAGAGTTTTATGTTGTGACAGTAATAGTTATTGAGTTATTCTCTTAACAATAGGATAGTTGAACATCTGATTCATGAAACTTAGACTATCAGTTGAATATTGGAGTTCATATTGTAAGAAGAGTTGTTTGTAATGCTGTGATTTTCAAAAAGATGCAAAGAGGTTTTAGGATTAGCTAAGAATTGTTTTTGTTTCTTTTGGTGATTATAAGTGACATAGCACCAGTTTTTAAGTGTGAGGGAGTTAAGCATTTCAAGGGCCATTCAAGAGGAAGAGGGTCAGTCACATTGAAATATAAAGGAAAGCATGGTTAAAAAATAAAGCAATACCAAGAACCATATGTCTATGATTGTAAATACCCTAAATTAATGCTCAGAAAATAAGCAAAGACCTTCAGAGTAATCTGGCAGATGAAAAGTATTGATTGCTCTATAGTGATTTAGAAGCAGCAAGGAAAAAAGTTTTGACAAGACAAAAGCCAGCTGATTTTACCCGTGACATGATGATAAAAATGTCATTTTTAAGACCTGGCATTTCAGAACCCTTCAGGGCCACATAACAACCACTCATTCCACAGTGCTGCCAGGACACAGAACGAAGGGATGGCAAAGCAAAGATAGGCAAAACAAACAGCCTCTTTCCCCCAGCCCTGCTTTAATCACAGAGATACCATATAAATAGCTAGGTACATACAAGATACATAGTATATGGAAAATAATGTGAGAGAAGAAGTAGCCAGAGCAACTGGGAAAGGCATCCTATAGAAGGTCAGATTTGAACTGAGTCTTCAAGGGAACCAGGGAAACCAGAGGATGAGAGGGGGAACCAGTGCAAAGGCAGAGTTGAGTTGCTATTTCATTTAGAGGAGACAAGGTAAGAAGTAAAGTTATGAAGAGGTTTAAATGTCAGAGCACTTTGTGTTTGATTCTGGAACTAACAGGGAGTCAGTGGAATTTCTTTTGAGTTTCTTATGTTGAGAACCTGAGTGATGGTAGGGCCTGAAACAAAATTAGGGAAGTTGGGATGAGAGAAGTGGGTTTATTGAAGAACAATCAGTGTTTGTTGAGTTTGGGAAAATCTCTAGAGGCATCAAAGTGGAGATGGAACCCTGGAGAGGATGGACTGAATGTGATTTGGGAATCTTTATTATACTTAAAGGTAATGTTGAACCATTGGAAGTTGATGAGATCTAGAAAAGGGAGGAGATAAAGGCCTAGGATGGAGAATGATTTTTTTTTTAATCCATATCTGATCTCTTTTCACCCTCTTTTAGAATGTAATTTTCTTGAGACAAGCCAAGCACTGGTTTTTTGTCTTTGTTTATTCCTAGTGTCTACCCACTTAGAGCACTTAGTTCCACATAGCTTGGTTCCTTGCAAATAATAGGCACTTGACTTGATAGATATTAGCTGGAAGTTGCACAGAGGTTTTTATGATGTAGGATTTGTGTTCTCTTGGGGAATGAAAGCTACTTGTATCTTTTGGAAAAGAAATAAACTGCTTATTTGGTGCTTGAATTCTTTGAAGTATTGAATATCTTATCATGGTAGGCAATTTTAATTTATTACTGACCATTCAAACAAGAAACCTTAGCTTCACTTTTGTCTGATTATAGCTCCTCCACAGAGTTATAGCAATATCATAGTCTTTATGGTCTCATCATGTTAACAAATGTTTTAGCGCTAAGGCCCTCATTTTTGTCCTTGTTTGATTCTTTTTTTCTTTTTCTGCTTCTCCTTCTCTCCCCAATTTTTATGTTCTCTTCTGTAAATCTTCTCAAGTTGGAATATGTTCTTGCTCCTGTTTGACAATCCTTTCTTCTAAAGTTACTGAAATATCTCTTTAAAATTCAACTTTTTCAGTGAATAGGTAAAAATAGGAGCAGCTGCCTGAGTCTTAAGATTACAATCCTTTCCCATTCTGAGAGCCTAAATATTTGTATAGTTAAAGATAAGTGCAAAGAATCTACAATTACTACTCTTCCTCCAATGTACAACTGTCCACTAGATGTACTAATATTTGTTTGCACATAAATATTTCTGCTCTTTCTTATCTTGGATGTTTCTTGGAGTTTGACATTTTTTTTTTAAACTTAGTCTATTTAATAATAAAAATGTTTAAAAGTGGAATTAAAGTGTTTAAAATACTTGTAGTGGCAGGGGGCGGAGGGGGAGTTGAGCTGGCAAACTGTTTATCAAAATTAAAAGGAACTTTTAATTAGAAAAAATTTAAAACTGATTATCAAAATTAAAAGGAATGGCTTAGAAAGTTTTTAGTGCCCCGGATAGTATGATTAAAGAGATAGGAAAAAAAAATAGTATTGTGATTATCTTCTTTACTAAAGCAATTTTGTCTATTGCCCACCCCTGGCACTTTTTCTTTGATGCCATAAACTCTTTGCATAAGAATGTTTTTAGTGCAGTCTACTAAAAACAAGTGTTCTTCTGATAAATTTTTCCATGGCCAATAGGGAACATGCATGGTGTTTTAAAGAAAATGATAAATATGGTGGAATTTGTTTTAAATGATGTCCTCCAAAAGGTGCTTTTTTTTTTTTTTTAATGGAACATGAAAAGGAAAAAAAATTCCAGATAGAATTTTAATATTGTTTGAAACTTTATTAGCTTCAAGTTTTAGAAGTATAAGGCAGAATTTTTAAATAGGTATTGTTTACTTTAACTTAGATCTGAGATTCTAGATGACACATTGTGTTAGGCTGACAATTCTACACGTGTTGTAAGTCAGGCATACTGCCAAGTGCTCAACATTTAGCCAGCAGGGAAAAAGCATTAGGAATCCCAATAATCCACACATCAATCTCTGGGTACTCTGGTCAGTGAAGACTGAAGAAGTGAGTTGTGGAGAGCTTGTGGGTATTAAGTGGGATGGGTAATGAAAGGCTCCTTGGCATTGATGTTAGACTCTCTAAATGGAAAATGATTTAAATAATGGTGCCAGGATGGTTGGAGAGATTTACAATTGGCATAGGTTACATTTTATATTAAATTGAAGTCCTTAGTCATGAGTATATATACAATTTTTACAAGACTTTTAAATAAATGGGAGAAAGTTCTATGGCTAGTAAGGATCCTAGATTGTGAGTTGGGAGACATATGCTTCTGCTCATTCCATCTACAAAATAAGGATGATAATATTTTCAATGATTATCTTACAAGATTGTTGGCTGACTCACGTAAAATGTGTTCAGTTATGTGTGTGTGTGTGTGTGTGTGTGTGTGTGTGTGTGTGTGTATGCATGTGTACTTTAAAGTGGTATAAAAATGTCAGTGATTTTTTTTCTAGAACAATTGTACTCATTTTGTTCAATACTTTCATGAACTGTTGTATAATCACAACAATAATGTTACCCTGGATTAAGAGAATTTCTAAAACAATTCTTTAAAAGATCTTAATTTTAACAATATATTGATATGTTTTGTTTATTGTATTTGTATCCATGAATACTGTCCTTTATACTATTGTGACTTTTTACAATATAGATGTAGACTGATAAGTGATTTTCTTTTAACTATAAATGTGTTCTTGTTTTGCTTTTTATGTTTATTAAACATTTTAAAGTTAGATTTGAAGTAAAGGGAACTATAGAAGCATGCCTAATCTCTAACCTTTATTCATGGATCAAGAATTTGGGTTATAGAATGGTTATGTAACTAGCATATGCCTATCAATATAAACCAGGACAAAACACATGATATGAATTAAAAGTAAATGGTGTACCTTGTGTGCCTGTTAAATTTCTAATCTAGGAATTCTTATCCTTTTATGTTATGAACCTCTTTTGCAGTCTGATAAAACGAATAGATCCTCAGAATCTTTTTAAAATACATGAGATAACAAGGAAAACATGAATTCCAGGCTAAAAAATGTACTTAAAAAAATTCATGGATTCTAGATTAAACCTGCTATAGTCCAACCTTTCTTAATTAACATTTTATAGAGGAAGCAACTGAAATCCAGAATCACAGGTAGAAACTAAAATATCAATTATGTTAAGTGGTGATACAAATAGCTTATGGTAATTTAACATTTCCAAAGCGTTTTGCATGTGGTTCTCATCTTTATCAACCCTATGAGATATTGTTAAAAATTGAAGTACGGTGCTTTCCAATATATTATAATTTTTTATTATAATTTTTTTTATATTATAAATTTATATTTATATATTTATATATATATTTATAAAATTATAAATTTTATATTATAATTTTATATTATAATTTTTCCTACCATCTCAAGGCTGGAAGGAAACTTGCAAAATAATCTTCTTTGATAATTTTGCTTTGTCCTGCATTAATTTGATAGAAGCTTGTGATAAATCAATTTAGTTAATAATATACAAAAACATAATGCTTTGCTCTGTTGATTTAACCCCCTTCAGGAGGATATAATTTGATTGAAATGTTCATTTCAGCCAATTTTTCCTATCTTTCCTCAGTAGTAAATAGTGTTCTGAGTGTTTTGTCAGTAAGCCCATTCATTATCTCACTACCAATGCAGATTATAACCCATGTAAATGTCTCATTTTTTCCTTTGCTCACCCCCTTTTCTGCTCACTTTGATGTCTTTTATACCACTTCTTGGCTAGAAGTCATGGTTGATAGTATGCTGCAGTGAAGTGTAGCAGTTGCTAATATGCTAGAGACATCATATGTCTAATGTCTCTTTTGAAACAGATCACTGTATTTTTGTGAGTTACACAAGAATAGGTATGTTTAGTTCATTTGTGATATATTTAAATATGCGTGCATGCATGCATGTAATACACATAATATAGTTTAGTTTCACTGTATACAGTTCAGCTCTTTATATTCACTATTTTTGCCCCAATTTTTTTTTTTTTTTTTTTTTTTTTTTTTTGTAGAACCACTGTTTTTGCTGGCTCATCATCCATATCACTACTCCCATTAATTATGGGTGTTTCCCAAGAATTCTGTCTTTGGTCTTTTTTCTCCCTCTGTACTTTCACATCTATATTGTAAAAAGTCACAATAGTATAAAGGACAGTATTCATGGATACAAATACAATAAACAAAACATATCAATATATTGTTAAAATTAAGATCTTTTAAAGAATTGTTTTAGAAATTCTCTTAATCCAGGGTAACATTATTGTTGTGATTATACAACAGTTCATGAAAGTATTGAACAAAATGAGAACAATTGTTCTAGAAAAAAAATCACTGACATTTTTATATTTATATTTATATTTAGCTATCATCTCTGTGGAGACAACTCCCATATCTATACATCTAGCCCCAGTTAGTTGCTTTTTGGATATTTCAAATTGGATGTCCCAGAGAGATCTCAAAACTCAGCATGTCCAATACTGAGCTTTTTTCCAGTACTGAGTCTTTTCTCCAAAACTTTTCCCCTTTCCTTTCAAACTTCTGAATTTGTAGTAAGGGTTATTATCATTCTTCCATTAGCCTCAATTTTTCGCTCTCACCTTTCAGTTTTACCTTCATAGCAGCTCTTAGACTCCTCTCCACTCAGATACCTACCATCCTTGTTCAAGTACTTACCTTAGCATCAGGAAGATCTGGGTTCAAATCGTACCTTACCATGGGCAAGTCATTTAACCTCTTTGAGTTTTAGGTTTTTGAAAACCTACAACATTATACTTAACAGTTGATATGAGGATCAAATCAAATTAGGCAGTGTATATATCAAAGCTGGTAAACCCATTGAGAGAGAGAGAGAGAGAGAGTGTGTGAGTATAGATGCTAGCGCTACTAAACTAATTTATTTAAATAGGCTCTTTTTTTATAATTTTTTTGACAGTATATATTCGTGAGTAATTTTTTTTATAATATTATCTCTTGTATTCATTTTTCCAAATTTTCCCCTTCCTCCCTCTACTCCATCCCCTACATGACAGGCAATCTCATACATTTTACATGTGTTACAGTATAACCTAGATACAATATGTGTGTAAATCCAATTTTCTTGTTGCACATTAAGTATTGGATTCTGAAGGTATAAGTAACTTGGGTAGATAGACAGTAGTGCTAATATTTTACATTCAATTCCCAGTGTTCCTTCTCTGGGTGTAGTTGTTTCTGTCCATCATTGATCAGCTGGAAGTGAGTTGTATCTTCTTTATGTTGAAGATATCCACTTCCATCAGAATACATCTTCATACAGCATTGAAGTGTACAGCGATCTTCTGGTTCTATTCATTTCACTCAGCATCAGTTCATGCAAGTCTCTCCAAACCTTTCTGAATTCATCCTGCTGGTCATTTCTTACAGAGCAATAATAATCCATAGCCTTCATATACTATAATTAAATAGGCTCTTAATTAACCTTCTGGCTTCAGGTCTCTCACCATTGCAGTCCATCTTACACACTGCTGTCAAAGTCTGATTTAAATATAGGTCTGATGTGATTTCTCTTACTCTTAGATGATAAGATGACTTCCAGTTAGTTCTAAGATGAAGTATAAACTCTCTTTAGCTTTTAAAGCCTATGTAACCTATTTTTCAAAAATCATATAATACTACTCCTACTCTCAGGGACCTCTGCCTTTAGATTGGCTTTATAATGTCCTTTCTACTTCATGTGGAACAGTCCTTTCCATTTCTCCTCCCAATCTCCTTAGCTCAAACTTCTAGCACCTGAATTCCCTGTGTGGTATATGTATCTGTTATTGCTATGTTTTTTTTAAAAATGTCTACATCTCTTCCTTATTAGAATATAAGCTCAAATATATTAGAATATAGTTGATTGTTTCATTTTTTTTGACCTTAATGTCCCAAGAATGTAGTACAATTCTCAGAACCTAGCACATGTTCAATAAGTACATATTGATTGCTTGACATAGCTTCTTGCTTATTGCATTACCTACCTGTCATAGGTGAGCTAATATATCCATCTGAATGTCACAATATAGGTAATGTACATTCTTCTGCTTGTTTTTTCTCTTTGAATCTCCTTCCTTTGTGTGATAATATCTAGATGCAGTCACTTTAAATAGTGGGTGGTGTGGGAGTCAAAAAGTTCTGGATTACGATTTGCCCTCTGAAGTACAGTAGCTATGTGACCCTGGGAAAGATTTTTGAGACTCAGTCTCATCTTCAAAGAGGAGGTAACACCCACCTCATGGGGTGATTGTGGGGATCAAATGAAGTAATGTGTGCAACCTTTCGTTATTACCTCTTGATAGTAGCTGTGAATTTTCTCTTTGATTTTGCCCTTTGTGAGGCTAAATTTTTTTAAATTTTTGCTTGGATTGATATTGACAATCAGAATTTGCTCTTGGGGAGTAGTGTCTGTCCTGTAAATCTTGTATGATTTTTAACATGTGCAGGGAAAATAGTTTGTTGTAAGAGAATTTTTAAAACTATAATTATGCTTTAGTGGTTTCAACTAGTAATTGAACAAATAAATCAAAATCGATCATGTAAAGGTGTAGTCAGTTGTGTGTAGCCAGAAGATATGTGCATTATTTTTCTGCTCACTTTTTTGTTTCATCAAGTATATCTTCCATACATCAATCCTTATAATGAATGAGATGAGAAAAAAGATTCCTAGTTGATGTCACTTGTTGTATATATAGTGATACTATCTTTTTTTTTTTTTTTTTTTTTTTTTTTGGTATCTTTTTTCCTTTGAGCTATTTTTAAAATCCTTGAAATTAAAATTGAAATATTCAATGTTGATTATTTTCTTTTCATGTTCATATTCTGACAACTTTCTTTACCTAAACCTTTTCACATGTTATTTCTACTTCCTGAGGTGGCAGATAGTATCCCAATTTGGTCTTTAATCAAATCATTCAGTGTCTGAGCTTTGGATTGGTTGTGTGTGTGTGTGTGTGTGTGTGTGTGTGTGTGTGTGTGTGTGTGTGTGTGTACGTACACATACATGCATACCTGCATGTGAAGAATTTTTGTATTATATCTGTGAAGGAAATGCCTTGTAAACTTTAAATACTGTGCAAATTTGAGTTACTGTTACTAAGTAGATTGAAGATAGGTGTTAGGTAAGAGTAGGGACAGAAAAATTAGTTTGCCCAGCCTGTCCTGGGTTAGGACTTCATAGGGTAGTTGTTACTAGGTTACTATGCCTGTTCCATCTAAAGTTGTTTAGCATTTATTAATCTGTTCCTTTGTAGTTCTGACTGCTTTTTGTTTTCAACTGGGTTGTATATTCTCCAGAGCAAGCACCATTTCTTTTATAGGCTATGTATTTCCAGTTTGCTGTTCTTTGCATGAAGCCTGTGGTTAACATTTGATAAATGTTACACTAGATAATGAACATTAAGATGAGCCATGTTTCTTGGATCCAACATAGAAAACCAGTAGTTCGGCCTCTTTGGGAGTGGGGGTGGATCACATAGTCAGAACATAATTTCAATACTTCAGTGAATACAATCTTTTAATAAGTAAAACAAATCACATTCCATTTTATTCTTGCATGCAAAAATGTGTGTATTCATTTTGCAATTTAACAGTTTAGCTTTTGGCCTATTAGCTTTTTTATATCTGTTATCCTTAATGTGTAGCCACTCCTTTTTCTGATTATTTCCTCAATTATAGTTTTAAGAATCAGAAAAGGGACTGAAAAAACTTTGTATAGTCACAAAACAAAAGAAAATACTTTGTCCATGTCAAGCTTATAAGGAAATTAACTTTCTTGGCTATAAATAGACAATGTTATTTGATTTATTGCAGAAAACATTTCCTGTATCATTTTGATATGGAATTCTCACCTTATCAAAATGATGACTCATGAAGACATCTGTATATATCATCCCATTTGATCCAGATATCTGTTTTTATAAGCTTCAAACTAAATACATTAGTTTTTCAACCATATTACTAGGTAAGATTTTGTAGGGAATGATACTCATCATTTTTTTTTTTTTTTAAATTTGGCCAAGTTTTAAGCATTCTTATTAAAGGTACCACACTTTTTGGATTCTTTACTTTCCCCCCACCCCCACTTCCAGGTTAGACACCTATAGAAGACAAAGGAAGTCAAAAATTCTTAAGAGTTTTCAATTTCAGGCAATTTGATCAGGTTTCTCATTTTCCTATTGTATGTAAAGGTTCTGAACTCTTTTTTGAAATACTATTTTCTTTTTAAAATCTTTTCATGAAAAAACCTTTGTTTTTAACCATTATGTTTTAATTATCCTTGAATTTATTTAAACCTGTAGTTAGAAATCGCATTCTTTCATTTCTAGATACTAGGAAGAAGAATCAACCTTTCTCCTGAAATTGGCAAACAGAAAAAGGAGTGCTCTAAATCTTTTAGGAGAAAAAGTCAAACACAGATTTGTTCAAATCAGGTGTTAACCCATTAAGAATTTTAGAAGTATTCTTAAGTCTTTTACGAAAGCTTCCATATGGCACTTTGTCTTACCGGTCTGACATTTAACATCTTTATTTTTCTCCCTACCCCTTTACCTAAACTTAACTTTGCCACAAAAATTTGTAAGTTAATGAAGGTAGTTAATCTTCCTCATCTATTCAACTTAGCCAGTGTTTATTAGGTAGCTGTTGTGTAAATTTTCTCCAAAGAACCTGGTGAAATTATTTGTCTACTTGTCTTCATAGTGAGAACCCGGTTAGAGGTCTAGGTACTAGATAGGCAAGTTTTTAGAAGGATCTTCTGTTAGTTTGTTAGGCAAAGGCTTTTAGGTGAAAATAGGAAGATGAAGCTGGGATTTAGCCCTTTGGGCTTGTACCTAATGGTTTTATATTGGTAGCAATAATTTGAAACTGGGTAGTGTATGAGGTAGATAACCCCTATTCCATTAGTGGATCTATGTTTGGAGAAAGAGTTGAGGATCAAGAGTTGAGTCTTCTGACCATAAATCATTTGTGAATTAATTAAATGAGCAATAAATGAGATATGATACTAAGTTTTTCAAGATCATCTAAGGCCCAGGTCTTCTGATTCCAAATGAAGTGCCCTTTTCCATAAATAACACATAGTTAGATGGTGCCGTAGATAGAGCACCCTGCCTGGAATCAAGAAGACCTGAGATGAAATGTAGCCTCACACGGAGTGACCCTGGGCAAGTCTGCCTCAGTTTCCTCAAATGTAAAAAAATCTGGGAAAGGAAATGGCAAACCATTTCAGTATCTTTTCCAAGAGAACTCTAGATGAGCTCATGAATTGGACATGATTTAAAAGACTGAATAACAATAATACCAGCATTATAATATTATAATATCCTGATTCTTCCTCTCTCACTGTAACTTTACTTTTTATCCTAACTCCTTAAACACTTTTCTCTGGGGCTTAGACTTTAGCTTTGGGATTATCTGTCTTCTTGGTGGTGTCAAGTCTACCCTGTCAAATAGTTTGAAATCTACCTTGTTCATGAGAATACTGTGGGAGATTTTTTTTTTATCACTGTTTCCCTAAAATTTAAGAGTAAGTAGAAATATATGGAACAGTAAATAGACTGCTTCCTTGTCTGCTAATGAAGTGAATAGACAAGAATCCCTGTAAAGAAAACTATTACCCCCATTATTCTAGAACAGCTTCCTTTCTGTAAGTAATTAAATGTACTGCTCAGCCCCTCCCAGTTCTTCTGCCCCTCAACTAGACCTTTCTCCCCCACAAAACAAACAAAACCTCCAAATAAAAGCAAAGGAATTGGGGAAAGGCATTTGACTTGAGACCTCTGGCTGAGATAGACCTTTGCCCCATTCTGCCCCTTTATGCTTGTCTTCTGGAGGTGCCATTGCTTGTTTCCTCTAACCTACTCTGCTTTCTCTATCCCTACCCCAGATGTCTCTTTTAATCATGTGCTGCCCCTCCCTATGTCCAATACAAATTATGAATGATTCACTTAGGTATTCAAGCTATTCTGTCAGGCCTGTGATGTCATTAATATATATCATTATGCCAATAAGCATTTATTAGGTCTGTGTCCGATAGTGTGTTAATCACTAAAGCAAAGAAAGGCAAAATACTTTATTAGGGAACCCATAATATTACGGTTGGGGAAGCAACTTGAAAACCATGTACAAACAAGATGATTCATAGAAGGAAGGCACTGTCATTAAGAGAGATTGTGAAAAAATTGCTTCTAGAAGGTGGAAGTTTAGCTAGGACTTGAAACCAAGCAAAGAGGTTTGAGTCAACCATATTAGGAAACATATCTTAAAATACTGTTCCTTATCTTTCCCCTCTTTTCTTTATTTTTTTCTCTTTCTTTGAAAGGCATCCCCATCCCTCTAGTCACCTAGATTCACAACTTCACTCACTCTCTTCCTCACTTTACATAACCAATCAGTGGTCAGTCCTGTGTATGTAAAGTTCATATTTCTTTTCAGCTCCTATCCTAATTCAGACCTTCTTAGACCTCTTAGCAGTAATAGTAAAATGACACTCATAAAGCACCGGTAAACTATGTCACTTAGTGGTTCTCTATCTTTCTGGCTCAACTGCAAACTTCAGTTGGACTTTAAAGCGGTCATATTTTGACTCCAACTTGGCTTTTCAACCATATTTTTACAGTGGTTTATTCTCATAACACATTCTCTTTCTCATGTTCTTGCCTCTGTCATTCATCATCTAATTTCCTTCAAAACTCAGATCAAATACCACCATCTTTGTGAGGCCAAAGCTATGTTATAAAAACCATGCTCTCTACCCCAATTCCCAGACTAAACCAAGAGTGAGACTCTTAAATATCCAGGATCTCCACTCCTCAAAACAAAAAACCATTGCCACAAAGCTACTTGGCCATTCCTTGCTTCCATAATATAACAACAACAACAATAATAATATAATACCTTCCATAATATAATATTTGTTCACATGATAATACACTAGTATATGTTTTGGTATTTTTCTTTTGTTAAATGATTCCTAATTACATTTTAATTTGGTTCATTTGAGGGGCACTTTTTTCAAAGATTAATTTTTCCTCTTGAAATTTAGCTGTTTAACCACATAACTTTAGTTTTCCCTCAAAAATTACTGATTGTGATGCATTTTGCATTGTCTGCTTTTGCTATATGAACTACACTTCAGAGACAGCTAAATACATTTTAATTGGGATATTTTGGTATAATGTTCCTCGAGAGAAATGACTTATCTTGTTTACATTTGAAAATTTACAGAAAATTACAGCAGAATAAGAATAATAAATTACAGTAGTAAGCAGTTAGAAAGGTCAGAATTTTTCAAATGGGATTTTAATTGTTTTATAAATTGGGGGAGAAGATACACTATTAAATATTCTTCTTTTGAAAAAAATAAAATGTTAAAGAAGTCTAGCTGGGATCAAACCAAAAAGTTGTTTATTCTGAAAATGTTAACCCAAACCCTGTATTATAAATGAACAAACAAATATTTAGGACCAACCCAGGCTTAAAATGGAAATACAGCTATTATGTAAGTATCAGAAAAGAAGTTAGTTCACTGTTTAAAAAGCAAAATTTGGGGCAGCAAGTTATGTTTTGGTGAGTGATATAGACAAATACAATAGTAGTGAATGCCTACTATATGCAAAGCGGGAAGTGAGATTTGTATTCAGTATTATACATTCCTTCCTCTCCACATTGACAATTTTAAAGGAAACAGTGAGATACTAGAGTCTAGAGACTCTGGGTTCAAATCAGACCTCAGCTATTATTAGCTGTGTGACCCTGGGCAAGCTACTTAACCTTTGTTTGCCTTTATCTACACACCACTTCAGGCATCATTGTCAAGAAAATCCTATGGAAGTGTTGGGTGCACTGTGCAACCAAACAGGAATCATGCTCTAAAAGCTAAAAGATGTTTCTAATCATGTTCTTTTTGGACTTTATGTTGAATGTTATTTAAACATCACTTTGGGGAACTGATTGTTGGCATAGTGCTTTATACTATCCTTGTGGTTTAACAGCCTGCAAATGTGGGAAAGTGTAAGGAGGATTGGCCATTGACAGGGACTTTATTAAGAAGATGCTGTATCTTTATTAGATCTGCAAAAAGGAAGTAACTATCTCATTGAAGTTTTTTTCATTTAGTTTGGTCACCATGCTTTTAGATCAACATATGCAAATGATTTGATTTCTATCAAGATTCAGGTGTTAAAAGAAAAAATTTTTTTTCTTTGCATCTAGTATTTTTGGGGGGAGGGTAAGGGCTGCAGTTTTTACATTATTGATTCATGAACTCCCTAGTCTACTTAATCTCTAGAATTCTTTTAAAATGCCATCTAGCCATGCTTCCCCCCATCTTTTACTTATACATCTTATTAAATTCTATCTTATTAAAATTCCTTCCATATTCTAACCTAGCAAATTCTTTTAAAATCTTGTGCTTTCTGCAAGTTTTAAGCATAACACCTATGTCTCTGTCCAAGGAGTAGCTAAAAAATGTTAAGTACCAAACACACCCTTGGGATTCTACACTAGAAACTTCTATGTTACCTAAGACCATTAGTTGACTATTGCAATCAGTTCTAAATCCAGATCCACCTAATTCTTCCTATTTGCTTGTAACTTTTATTACAAGAATGAAAAACTATCCAATGTTTTGCTACAATTTGTTCTTCCACTACATAAATTGTATCTACAACATTTCTAGTTCTTAAGACATCAAGCCCTAGAAGTGGATGGAGAGAACATGAAGGAAACAAGTATAGATTCTTGTTTTGGTTGTTTTAATAGTGTGAATTGTGAAAGGAAGAAAAATGTAAGTTGGAGATTAACCAGATCAAAGACAAAAACAGTCCCTGCTTTTTAGAAGCCCCTAATCTAATTAGGAGACACATGAAAACAACTATGTATAGACAAGCTATGATAATAACTTATAGATAATTGAGAAAGTGGAAATGCCTTTTTTTAAAGCTCCAGTGGCACATAGTAAACTTTATTTTATGATTTTTATTGATAATAGGAGCTTTTGGTGGTTCCAGAACGTATAGAATGGGGTAGGGACAAAGGAGAAAAAATGAGGGGGGATAAAGACTATTAAATGAGAACGGAGAGGTAGCACCTAGAGGCTGCTATTGAAGATATTTGATAGGAACTTGTTAGTTATCAGAGGAAGTACCATTTGGAGAAGTGATTGTGATAATGGTCATGAAGTACCATTTTGGTATAGTATAGGAGAATATTCCTTTAAAAAAATGCATGAAGTGAAACAACATTGAGGGAGTTGGGAGTAGTAGTAAATGGAAACAGTTGTTTCCAGTATCTATATGAACTTTGTGAAAGAGAGAAAGGAAAAGAGGAAATAGGAGAGCATCTGGAGCTATAATATGCATTATGTGAGATGTGCTATAACTTTTTCTCTCCCAAACTTTCATAAAGGAGTAGATCTCATCCAATTTTACTCTGACATATTTAGATTTACCCTGACATATTTGGACAGAGTATGGTGATATCCCATTGCATATATTCCAGGTATCTAGAACAAGGATTGTTCTTATTTCCCTGATTGTACAAATGTAGCATGCCATTTCTAATATAGAACATAAGGCACTAAAAAATGCAAGTGTAATGTATTATTTTAGAACTCTTTCATCAGATTTATGTCTGAGTTGTACTAGATGAACTTTTAAGATTTGTGAGACCAATATATTATCACTTGTTTTTGGAATATTTGAAGAAAAAAATTTAATCTCAGGTTTACTCCTGTTTTCAAATCATCACCTAGCAAGGTAGCATAGGGAATGCCTTTGAAAAATGATGATTCTACCTTCTTAATACAGATAGGTAAATAGATGGTTAAGGATGTAATAATTAGTTTGATTGAAGATGGACAAGGGCATACTCACTGGGTGAGAGATGTAATTATACATATCCCTGACCTAAGGAGCATATATTCTGAGCTTAATATGAATGAGATGGCAAGATAATATGGAAAGTTTTTAAAGTTAATACTAGGCTACATCGAGAGGTAGGTAGCATAGTATATGGGAACTAGGGGAATGGCGCTCTGATCTCCATAGTATACCATATCAAATTTTGTTCTCTTTGTTTCATGATGGACTTCACTTTGATTCTAATGTTTTTACTTTTAAGTTCTGTTAAACATGCTTTGATTTTAAGTTGTTTTATTTTGATATTTAAGTAGAGCTTTAAATTTTCTTTTCTAAGTCTGAAAAAGGAACACTGGGAATCCCACATTATATATAATTTTGTTTTTTCCCCCGCGATTGATTTAACTTTTAGATACTTGCTATATACATTTAAGGACAGTAGATTCTTATTAATTATAGTAGTGATGTTCTATATAGTTACTTAATGAATACTAAACCATTGTCCACATGGTATGTTAAGTTCTTATGTTTGATTTGGAATGGTTGGGAAAAGTCCATTGTAACATCCCACTCCCCTCACTCCTTTTTGCTATTCCTTTATCAGATAACACCAATCTTTGTTGTGTAAATGTGTTAATTTTTTGTCATTTCAAGTGTTTTCTCTCCTCCCCCCCCCCCCCCTTATCATAACAGTTGAGAAATCTTGGTTTTTTTGATCCCCTTGTAGGGTGGGGGAGCTTTATTCTTTTGATTTGATGATTTTAGATTTGGCTATAATGGTTTCAATGGTGTTTTCATTTGGGAATTTTTGAAATGACCAATGCATTCTTGTTTTCTATTTGCTCTCTAATTCTAGTAGATTGATTGTTTTGTGGTATATGGAGTGCCAGTCTTCCTGGGTCTAGTTCCCATATGCTTTGTCATATGCCTACATTGACTTATCTCCATCCAGAATTTCCTTTAATATTTCAGTGGTCTTTCTGAGCAGTTTTGGACTGAAGGAGTTTACAGGTATTCTGTATTTTAGAATTTTAAGGGTAATGTAGGGGATCTAAGCTTCTATAGGTCCTAATAATACATCACTATTTTTTCACAATTTTCACCTGACACTTTATTATCATTATTAAAAACTAATTTCATTTCAAAGGCTATAAGTAAATTTTCCTTGCCATAAGTGTTTATCATTAAATCATTACTATTATTTTGTCCGAAATAATTAGTATCACTTGAAGTATCCACATTGAAAGAAAAAATACTCCTTTTCCCTCTCTCCCTCTCAACCCCTGAGGGTGAGAGTTGGGAGACCATGGGGAGACAATTGTTAGTGATAAGGGAAGCTGTCATGTGGTTAATAGTTGAACATAGGGTATTTGTAGAATATTGTAGCTAGGGAAGGAAGGTGAAGTAGTAAAAGGGCATTTTTTATGCAGGGGCATTACTGTTGGTGTGTGATTTCAATTTCTATTTAATTGCTCAAGGTAATGAAATTTGTCAACAGGAGAGTCAGAATTAAAATCTAGCCACTCTACAATTATCCCTTCCACGATGTGACTCTCCCCATTGCAGTTTCAATATATCTCGGGTTAGCATAAAAAATTAAATGGGAATTTTGGGGCAATTTTGTGGAAGTCGCAGATAACAAATGAAGGCCAGCAGATAACACAGAAAAAAAGTTTAGAAAGTCAGAAATGTATAAAATCACAGTATAATACCAACATATTTTAATAATGTAATAATATAATAATTAAATATCTTCTCTGGTGTGAAGGGACAGGCAGAAAGTTTTAGCTGGAATTTCCAGATCACCCCTAACACCATTCTACCCCAGTCTGGAAGGGGTAACTATTGACTCTAAATCTAGTGCCCTTTCCATTACAACACACTTGAGAGAAATGAAATTTCTATAATCATACGAAATCTTTGTAGTGATTACCACCCAAGTATTGCGGTAATGCATACTGTGAAGGTGATAGAAGTTGGTTTTATTTTTAGCAAAGCTGAAAATAAAAACAATTAAGCTAGTAATAACTTTCTAAGGCAAATAAAAACAATTTTGGAATTCATTTGAGGTTTTCAGTTATCTTAATTTGTGAATCATTTCTACCAATTCTGTTCTCCATGAAGGTGCATTTTGGATAACTGAACAAATGTGATTTTTGTAATTCCTTTTTTTTTTTTTTTTTTTTTAAACTTAAAAAGGTGAAATATCAAATGGAATTGTATTGATACCTGTGATATGTCTAAGCAGGGCATCTATAGTTTCAAACTTGAAAAAAAAGGCATGGAATAAGCACCCTATTCCTTACATGACTCACATGAACTACAAGGAAAAATTTGTTCTGGTATGTGTTCACATTTTTACTCTTCTCCTTTCTAAAATTAGACAAAGTTTGTAGGCTGAAAAAGAGTTTTTACCTCTTGTTTCCTCTCCCCATCTCCCCACAACTTCTGTAATATAATTCTGCTCCTGGTTTGATTCTACTTTCTAGTTCTTTTCCTTTCTAACTTCATCCAACATGTCTTTTCTACTTGGTCTCTGACTAGTCCAACCTGAGCTCCCATTTTCTTTCAGTGGTTTCTGTAACCTTCTTACAAGCTTATATCAGAAATACTGTGGATTTGGTTCCAGACAACTGCAATAAAGCAAATCACAACTTTTTTGTTTCCTAGTACATATAAAAGATTACACCATACCGTAGCCTCTTAATTGAACTGTTAGTATTATGTCTTTGAAAAAATATAGTACCTCAGTTTTAAAAATAATTGCTAAAAAGTGCAAATTAACAGCTGAACCTTAATCTTTTTTTTTTTTTTTTTTTTTTTTTTTTTTTTTTTGCCTGGTGGGGAAGGTCTTGCAAAAAATATTAATGGCTGCTATCAAGCTTACTGAAGTTTGGAGTGACTGTGACACTTTAAAATAAGACAACAGTGAAGTTTGCTGCATAGATCAAAGCTCTTCCTTGGACATTTAAGAGGTTATTAATTAGCTTGCTTTGATTATTTCTGTATCTCGGGGAATAGGAAGACCAGAGTAGTTATAACAACATATACAGCATTTATCAATGACATTTGATATCTTACATGGACAGGAATCATGGTACCCCAAAACAGAATAGTAATATCAAAGATCTCAGAGATCACTGATCACCATAACAGGTATAATGATAATGAAAAACTTGGAATATTCCAAGTATTTCCAAAATGTGATACTGATCATAATGTGAGCACATATTAGTGTGGATTCCTTTGCTTGATGCAAGTTTGCCACACATTTTCAAATTGTAAATAATACAATATCTTCAAAATGCAGTAAAACAAGATAGCCCTCTACCTAATTTGACTTCCCATTGTTTTGTTTCCTCTACTTGTGGACTCTGGTATTCACATACCTTCATTGGCCAAGTCAAGTGCAAGTGTTACTTTAGGTAGACTTTATTATAGTACAAATTAATCAAATTCCAGTTTTCTATTAACATCTGTCATAGAAAATTCATATCAGATTTTTCTAGATAATTTTAAAATGCACTTAAACACACACAATTTTAACCAAAACCACAATATTCACAAGAGCAATGAAATTTCCTATTATGAATCCTGTATTTTTGTCATAAGGTCCTAAACCTTTACTCTTGAGTTGACTTCAGTCGGCAAACCATTTATTAAGTTCTAGGTACTAATGGTACAAAGACAAAAATAAAAGTCCTGTCCTTGAGAAGTTTTACATTAATGTTTCAAATAAAACAATGCATCCATGCAATATGTGCTCTTATAAATATATTAGAGTTGGGAAGGGGAGTTTAGAATCTAGGAAGGGACTTTTGAGTCAGACAAGAAGATCTCATGTAGAGAAGAGGGTAGTACTTGATTTGAACCTGGAAATGAAATTAGCGAGTCTACAATGAGGATGTTTATTGTAGTTCAGGGTAGAGGGAATAGCTTATTTAAAAGATGGGGAAAGATAAGTTAAATGTTATGTGAGGGTCAGAAAATGATTAGACCAGTTCGACAGCACTGAAAAGATAGTATAGGACATTCATAAAGAATTTTATGTGTCAAACAAGACCTTGTATTTGATCTTAGAAGTAATGGAAAGTGACAGGTATAGGCTGATGCTTTAGGATTATTTGACTGCTCTCTGGACAAATAGGAGACAACACATACAAATATTTCAGGAGCAGAGTGGCACATTGAAGAGAAATGGATGTAGGAAGTCACCCGAGGAATGAGGCACTTTCAAGGAGATTCTCTGACCTCTGGTACCAGAGAAGAATACTAGTTATAGACTTCCAGGCCATAACAGGAGTTGAGTTACATTCATACTCTTTTAACTTGAGACCCACTCTGGCTGTGGACCTGTGTGCATTTGTGGGAGAGTGTGCTCTAGACTTTTGGAGGGAAATGTTTGTACCAACTGTAAGCAGGTTTTAAAATTTTCATCTGGTGAATCATACCTTATTTCAATTAAACTAACATGTTGACTTTTACCTTTTTTTTTTTTTTTTTTTTTTTTTTTAAATCATAAGCCCTTGTTTTTAGATAAGGAAATTTAAGCCTCGAAGCCCATAGTAACTTGCCCAAGGTGATAAATGGCAAAGCTAGATTCTGAACCAGGTTCTGTGATCCTGAGTGGTATAAACAAAAACTAGGAGTATGTTGTATTTAGGTTGATTCTCTTGTTACAAAGGACAAGTTCTCTCGGTGGGGACAGACAGGCTAAATTGGCTTTACCCATAAAAGTGTTGTCACACAGCTAAGAAGAGTAGTTGTAGCCAGATTTTTGAGGGCCTCAAATGTTGAAACTGCCAAAACAGGTGCAGCTGGAGAGGGAGTGGTGGGATGAAGGATTACAAAGTGAATAGAAGAGATATTAGCTAATTGTTCTTCTCATTTCTTTCTCTGGATGTAGATAGCATCTTTCCTTTGTGGTGTATTTGAGTATTTGTCAATATCTTATAAATACAGTTGTCAACATATTTTAAGTATTTTTAAAATATTCTAAATTTTTAATTATAAGATTCCAAAGAGCTTGGAAAATTGAGTTAATGGAATCAAAGAATATCACAATTTTTCCAATTTCCATGTTATAGCTTAAGAAATTGTTTGGGGGTGGCTGTTGTCATTCCTGCTTTTGTTTTGTTTAAGTCTCTCAGCACCAAAACAAAAATCAAATTCTCCTAAGTGCTACTGGTACTGGTAAAACAGGCTTTTTAGTAGATGAAAGTTTGTTTTTAAGCTAGTAGGAATTTTGTCTTTTCATTTCTAGCACCTTACATATAGTTGAGTTAAATTAGCTGGAAAAACATCTATCTGAACATACTGGGAAGATTGTTGTTGATGTAGCTGTTAAATTTTACATTTGATTGCCTGTGATTTGTTTATGGTAAGAAATTCTTTGTCTATAATGTAAGATAGGAATTTATCAACAATAATTTTTGCACCCAAACCTCATGGATAGTAAAATATGTCAGATTCTGGATGTACTAATGGCTTGTGTCCCAAAAGTTTGTAAGTATGTTTGACAAATAAGGAGGTTAGAATGTTATATGTTAAAATAGTGGTGTTGGGAGAAAAGTTTGCTATTAATGTTTGTGTGGAAGAGGTGAGAATTACATCTACATCAGAGCTCCTTGAAGACCTTCATTCCTTTGGATTTTCCTCAATATGAATACCAGTATGCTTACCTAAAACAATAAACCCCAATGTCTCCTTGGCTTAAGGTTAAAAAATATATAGATTTGCTGTCTGGCTTTTAAAATCCTTCACTATGTGGTACCAACTTCCTCCTAGCTGGAAGAATATCCTTCCAATTTTAGTTTTACACACACATATACATACTTACATTTATATTGTTTCACAGAAAAAACTCAATTCAAGGAGGGATTCTTTCATTGTTGTTCTCTACGTATACCCAGTACGTCTGGCAGACCAAATCACTCAATAAATGCTTGTTGGGTACTCGAATAATTATGAGTTCCCCAGCCAATGTCATTTTGTAAAAAGCCTATTTTTAATAACATATATGTGCTTAACTATAGCCTGCTTGGGGAAAGTGGGGGGAAGGGGAATAAAGGGAGAAGCAAGTAAAAGAAGTTATAGAGCAAGAATAATCTACAAGGAGGAAAAAAAAGATGGGTGGGCACTCAAGAATATAATTTCTTACATATCCTTTCTTGAACTGGTCATTTATTATAACTATTGATTATAATGTGTATAATGCAGTCCTTTCCATTTTGGTCTGAAGGAACATGGCATTGAGAAACTTGATTGGCATTATTTTGAATGTGTGGACAGTGGTTCTAAGATTGTGTGTCAGTTGGAGATTGGCACAGGCATGAGTTTTGAGGATCATGTGAACGTATCATTTGTATCCTCTACTGGAGATACAGCTACTTTTTTCTTGATCAGATGTGTTAACTCATGTACAAAACTGCATTGGAGCATATGGGCTCTATAAATTAATTTGGGATATAAATGGCTGACTCACTTTTTTTTTTTTTTTTTTAATAGCTTTTTATTTACCGGATATATGCAGGGGTAATTTTACAGCATTGACAATTGCCAAACCGTTTCCAATTTTTCCCCTCCTTTCCTCCACCTCCTCCCCCAGATGGCACGTTGGCCAATACATGTTAAATATGTTAAAGTGTAAATTAAATACAATATATGTATACATGTCCAAACAATTATTTTGCTGTACAAAAAGAATTGGACTTTGAAATAGTGCACAATAAGCCTGTGAAGGAAATCCAAAATACAGGTGGACAAAAATAGAGAGGGATTAGAAATTCTTTGTAGTGGTTAATAGTCATCTCCCAGAGTTCTTTTGCTGCTTGTAGCTGGTTCAGTTCATTACTGTTCTATTGGAACTAATTTGGTTCATCTCATTGTTGAAGATGGCCACGTCCATCAGAATTGATCATCATATAGTATTTTTGTTGAAGTGTATAATCTGGTCCTGCTCATTTCACTCAGCACCAGTTCATGTAAGTCTCTCCAGGCCTTTCTGAAATCATCCTGCTGGGGCTGACTCACTTCTAATTTCATTCTTCTTTTAAGATATTATCTACCAATATCTGATGAAAGGAGATTGGCAGATTCTTATGGTCTTCAGTCTTGACACTTTAAAAAGTAGTTTCAAATGCTACTATATAAGAGTAAATTTTCTTTTAGAATATTTGGATATTTTCAAGAGAGCATATACTATTACTATTAAGACACATCTTCTAGATTATATTTAGTGGATTTTGTTTTAGCAAACGTGAATTTTAAAATACTTCCATTTATTAAAGTTAACTTTGTTTACAGAGTAAGTAACAATTGCTTTTTTTTCCATCCTTTTATAGAAAACCTAGAATAAACTCTCAGCTGGTTGCACAACAAGTGGCCCAACAATACGCCACACCCCCACCACCTAAAAAGGAAAAGAAGGAAAAAGTGGAAAAGCCAGAAAAAGAGAAACCAGATAAAGAGAAAGAAATTAGCCCTAGTGTAACGAAGAAAAACACCAACAAGAAGACAAAGTAAGTTCCAAAGCAAGCAAAAAATTTATCATTCATAATTGAGCTTACTAAGTTGTAAATGAAGCCATAAATTCTATTAAAGCATATTTTTACTCCTTTTTAGACCAAAGTCAGATATTCTGAAAGATCCTCCTAGTGAAGCAAACAGTATACAGTCTGGGAATGCTACAACAAAGACCAGTGACTCAAATCACACTTCAAGGTAAGAAATTAGCACCAGATTGATTATATGATTAGCCAGTGAACATTTATTTATCTCTTAGAATTAAGAGACATATAAGGATCTTAAAATTTTGTTGTCTAAAAGTAACATTTGCAGCACTGACCAAAATATAAGATTGAAGAGCTATGAAACCATTACTAACAGAATTTTTTAATGGCTCTTAAAAGTTGTAAACTATAGTTGATTTCACTATTTCAGATATGTGTTTTCTACAAATACAGAATATTATTTTTGCCTAGTATCCAATTGAGTTGAACTCCCATGACTTTGCATTCCTTATTTATTTGTTTTCACCTTGTGGAAATGTTGCTTCACAACTACTTTTAGAAATTATTTTTTGTGGAGCAGTTAGGTGGTTCAGTGGTTAGAGCACCAACCCTGAAGTCAGGAGGACCTAAATTCAAATGTGGCCTCAGACACTTAACGAGACCAATCGCCCCCACCAAAATAAATAAATAAATAGATGTATATTGAGTTAAATTATATTAAAATTAATTATATTAAATTAAAATTAAATTATATATATATATGTGTATATATATATATATATATATATACACATACATGCATATGATTTTTTGTTTTTCAAGTTTCTTTAGGCTTATTTGCACAAACTTAATTTCATTCTTTAACTACAGTAAGAAAATTTAGAAGAGATATTAATCTCTTAAATAGAATATTTATATTTTGAATCTGGAAGTCTCTGAACATTCTCTTCCAGTCTCATCCAGTTATTGATTAAAATATTCCTTAAATAAGAGCAATAAATATATAATTAATTAGATGCCATATGAAAATAGACAATTATTCCAAAAGTTTAAAATGAGATTACAGGTGGGTCATCTAGGTCAGTAAAGTCTTTTAAGAGAAGGAAAAAAGAATGTTAGAGAAATTATGACAGCTCCTCATAGAGTGGGTTTTCAAACAAGAATAGACTCTAAGCAGGAAAATGAATTGGCAGAGTTCTAATATTCCATGAATCAAAATACCAGGAGGAATGGGGAAAGACAGAATTTGTTTTGATTGATAAAGAAAGGGACAGGATCTTTGATTTTCCTGGGATCCCAGTGAGAAAATAGTCTCCTCCCCTGCAGCTTGGCATCTTCTTGCAAGTCTCAGAATTCCAGTTCCCTTGGGAAATAAGAGGTTCAGTTACTTGCCTAAGGTCATATATCCTTAGAGAGAGGGTTCACCACTCTCTAAATATTAAATATTGATAGCAATTTATTTAACAATAATAGCTGGCATTCTAAAATATATAGTTATTTAATGGAAATCAAAATAGAACTTTTTTTGGTTTGCAATAAGGGAGATAAAAGGGGCAAGGCAAGATTAGATAGAGAAAACTAACTTTTTGGGTCATCAGTGTTGTCATTGCCTTAGAACACTTGGACAATTCTTATTGTCCCTTAACCAGGGAGACTTTTTCAGTGGGACAGTGGGAAATAGATTCCTCATGCCCAAATTGTATAGAAATGAGTTATTGAGGAAGACTTTTTGAGTCTTCTTTATGGTGTACTTTGAATATATTATCTCATTTCCTTACCAACTAGTCTATGGCAAGATGCTTTTATTTTTACTGTGTACAAAACAAGAAACAGGCTAGAAAATTAAGTGACCTGCTTTTCCTGTCTTCCCCTTCTGTCTCAGATGAAGCTATCCTTGGCTCTATTTTTCACCATCCATCACATTGCTTTTCTTTTAATTGTAATATATTTAGGAGAAAAATAGAAAAGGAGGTATTTGGGGAGGGGGGATATGTTAACAGGCATTTATTGTTTGCTTTATGTCAGATATAATGAATAAAGATATAAGCAGAAAGGAGAGGAGAAACAGTACCTCAAATTGTGACATTATAATAAAAGTTTAGTGTGGCCTGGACAGGAATGAAGAGTAGAAGCAAAAGTAAGTTCTCTTTTAGTTTTATTGAGCTTTAGGTAGAGAGACATTTCACTTGAAATATCCAGAGTATACAATTCAAATTTACTATATTTGACCTTCAGAAAGGGCACAGATTTTTTTTTAAGGTTATGAAGGGGGGGAGGGTCAGGATATTTTACGTGTGTTAATTGGTTCAACAACTTGTATAGATTCTCTGTAATTTGAAAGAAAAAGACATTTCTCATTACAGAAATATACTTTAATGAAAATGAAAGTACTTTGTTAAAATATTTTTATGGGTATTTGTAGGTATAACTATCACAAGCTATTGGGCTTTGGATAAAATTTCTTCATTTGGTAGATCAGTGCTTGGGCCTTGAGTCAGGAAGTACTGGATTCAAATTTGGCCTCAGGTACTTAGTAGCTGCATGATTAGGGAAGTTTAAATTTGTCTCTGTCTCAGTTTTGTCATCAGTATAATGGATGCCATAAGTTATATATCACTTAGCACAGTGTCACAATGTCTGGCACTTTGCACACACAAATATTAGGAAGAGAAACAGGTAGCTTTCCCCATCAATTCTGTCAGCCCTATCATCCCACTTCCACCAAAAATTTTTTTTAATCACATAAGTTGGAGCTTCTTTTAGTTATTTGTAGAAACAAAATTCTTTTGTAAGAATATTTTGAAAAATCTATTACATTTGGATTTTACAAACAGAACCAGAAAAATAAGGGAGATAAAATGGAGAAGACAAGGTTAGATAGAGAAAATAAATCTTTAGTCATCATAGTATTGTCATTGCCTTGGAACACTTGGACAATTCTTATAGCGGGATTTATCTTTAAACAGGGAGACTTTCTCAATGGGACAGTGGAAAGAGATTCCACATGCCCCAAATTATATGTGGAATGAGACATCAAGGAAGACTTGAGGCAGAACAATATAGCATTTCTTATATTTAAAGTGGAGCATGAATTGAACTAAGATAGAAAGTTTATTTAACTTCTTAGTATCCTGAATAGTGAAGAATTTCAGAGCCTCTGAATTTAGTGGAAATTTGGGGAAATAGCCTGAATATCTTTCTTAGGTTAATTTTTCAGAGGAATTGGGAACCAAGTGTGTGAAGGGACATTGACCATTGTCTACTTCTTATGATGATTCTTTTAGGCCCAGGCTGAAAAATGTGGACAGAAGCACTGCACAGCAATTGGCAGTAACAGTGGGAAATGTTACAGTCATTATCACAGACTTTAAAGAAAAAGACTCGTTCTTCTTCTACATCATCATCGACGGTGACCTCCAGTGCAGGATCAGAACAGCAGAACCAGAGCAGCTCTGGATCGGAGAGCACAGACAAGGGCTCATCCCGTTCCTCAACGCCCAAGGGCGACATGTCAGCAGTAAATGATGAATCTTTCTGAAATTGCACATGGAATTGTGAAAACTATGAATCAGGGTATGAAATTCATATCTTCCACCTGCCCATTGCTGCTTGCATCCCTGGAGATTCTTCTGTGGACATCGACCTAGTGATGCTGCCAGGATCATTTCTGCTTGCCATGGGCATCTGGCCAGCAAGGAATTTCGCACCCTGACGATTACTCTTGACACTTTTATGTATTCCATTGTTTTATATGATTTTCCTAACAATCATTTATAATTGGATGTGCTCCTGAATCTACTTTTTTATAAAAATCTGCTGTGCACAATTTTCCATGTACATTACAACTGTTGGGTTTTTTTTGGGGGGAGGGAAGGAGGGTGGGAAGAGCAGGGAGGGGGGGCTTTATTTATTGCATTCACAGACTCCATCCTTTTCAGCATATCCTTTAAGTTTAGTTCTTTCTTCCAGTTATACTATGTACTATCAGTTTTGATATAACTATATATATAAATATAAAAATATATATATATATATATATAAAGGGTTATTTGAAACCAATACATGGCAACGCTGGTGCTTTGATACACTGTGAAGTGAAAAACAGCATTGAACAGTTACAGATCTGGGACAGTCCCTTATATAAAAGTGATGAAACTAAATTAAAACCAGTTTTATATGAAGTGTGTTCTAACCCTATGTGGGAACTTAAGTCTCTCATCTGTCTAAAGAGTACTGGATGGTATAAATTTATGTTTTTTAGGAATGTGATCTCAAATTACAAGACTGCTCCAGATATTCATCCTGCATTTGCAATAGAATAACAAGTCACGAGTTCTCTTGTCTAATTGGAAGTGCTTGATCATTCAAAAGTAATTTAAACTGGCTTCAGAATGCCAAGTAAATTATGGTTATATGTTAACATTGCTAATTCTTGCATAACCAACCATTCATAAAAATATGGTATTCTGTAACTTGAATTCCATCCATTTTCCAGACCTGTGTTCATGACTGAGGTAATTATTTAAAAAAAAAAAAATCTATAAAGTGTCTGTTAGTTTTAGGATTTAAGACATTAAAATCAACACTGTAATTGTAGGGCTGGAATGTTTTTCAGTCAATACAGTAAGCAGTTACTTGTTTCCATGTAACATTGCCTAGTGATTTTTGTAATTAAATTTTGCCTTTCTTTTCCTTCTCCCTATACCCTAAAAGCTTCTTTACTCTCCCCTCCTCCTTCTCCCTCCCAACCCCCCCAAGATCTGCTTGTTTTCTGAAGGGGATTATGAACTATATATGTTTAATACCAACATGGTGATTTTCAATGTTTGTAGAAATTCATTGGTATTCTATCATGGGAAGCTTCAGTTGTGAACAGTGTTCATGCTATTATCTGAGACACAAGCGCAGCTCATGCTGATGGGGCTAGTTTTTCCCTCTAGATACAAAGATGATCTGAATTCTTCCCAACCTCTTAAGAGTTACTTTGCAGTTTGGTTCCTGTTTAATTGTCCCTTGAAAAAACACTAGTGTGATTTTTCCTAAATTTTTTTTTTTTTTCTTTTAGCCTTTATCTGTATTGGTTTTTTATACACTTACTCATGTGGCCCAGAGTGCTTCTGAATCATTTCAAGCACAGAGCCAGTTCAATATATATGGTTCATGCTTTAGGTACTCACATATGAGAGCAGCCAATTTGTAATGACGCACCAGATTATGTTATGTTAACTTGGTTTGGGAAAAAAAAATAACTTATGTATATGGAGGCAACTGAGTAAAAAAATAAAAAATTATCAGCTTGATTTTTGAGTAGCCAACAGGCAAGGTTCCTTTCACATTTACATTAAAAACTATTTCTGTAGTCACTAATGCATCATAATTTAAATTCTATTCTTGAAAAAGCATAGATTACAAAGCAGTGCCATTTGTTGCTATGGTCCTAGTCTAAAATGCATGGACAATGTTCCCCTCTTTTTAAATTATACTTGTATCAAAGATGCAAGTTGTAATTACCTTTTTTAAATACGTTTTTAAAGTATTTATTAATGAACCAAAGGAAAACAGATGCTTTCCATAGCATCAGAATATATAATACATAGTGGTTTGACTATGAATTTTAAATCCACATTTTAATGTTTAGTGGGATATTGCAAAGACATTCCTTCTAAAGTTTTAATATTCCTTTTATTAAGGGTCTCAGGGAGGGTAAACTGGTCAGCCATATTTATTTTCCAGAGGTGTATGGAGATGCTAAGTTTTTATTTTAGAAAAAAAATCTTAAAATACCACCAAACTAATGTGTATGTTGCACTGCTTTTATGAATCAGTAAGTGTTTGTTTGCACTTTGTTCAGAAACACTGTGTGTATTTTTTCAAAATTAGTTTCATGTAAAGTGAATGGACCCCTAGTTTAGTGGAAAAGCTGATTAACCAGCTACTCATAGGCTGCTAATTCATTCATTGCTAATGTCTTGGTTTTTCAGTTTTGCCTCCTTAGTAAATTAACTTATTTTAGGGAGGGGAAAGGAAAGGAGGGAGGAGACTTGCTTTGGAACAAATGGAATAAAACTCTGCATTGACTAGAAATTGCAGCTAAAAGTGGAAGTTGCTAGCTAAGCAGTCAAATTTCATTGTTGGGCCAGTCCTTTAGCTGCTGTTGCATATTCTGTTAAGGTAGTGTAGGTACTTTTAGACTTTTAATTTCTAAAATTGAATTGATTACACCCCTCAGGCATGTATTCTGGAAATGGAATTCCCATGATTTCCTGCTTTTGCAGCACGTAAAAAACACTAGTGTAGATTATATATATATGTGTGTGTGTGTGTGTGTGTGTGTGTGTATGTGTATATATAAATATATGAAATACATATATACAGATATATACATATATGTGTATATGTGTGTATACATACATACATACACACATATATATATATAAAGGACCAGAAATACTTGGTATTCAGTGGCACAGAACGCAGGTTATTTAAAAATAAAAAAAAAAAAAAAAAAAAAAAGCACAGTGTTAGGCTTGCAAGTTTCAATTTTTAATGCCACACAGTCTCTCTCACGTGTGTGCATGCACACACATAGACACACAGAGCTTGCCTGACTTGCTCTACCTGAGTCATGCAATGAAAAAAAAGGAAACAAACAAAAAGAAAAATATTTATTTTAATCAATATCTTTCGGTTTAAATTTGGCTAATTATAAAAAATTGGCAGACGCTTCTGTGAGTTTAGTTCCACTAAGATGTTTTACCTGCCTTATCAAGACCATTCTCAGTCTACTTTTTTAAGCTACCATATCTTAAATTATTGAAAATTTATTAATTGCTGAATATATAATAACCTTTGCTTGTATGTAACCGAAAATGGTTTAAGAGCCAACATTTAGAAATGTATGACAATGGAGCTGAACAGTTTTTAATGCGCAAGCAGTTCTGTTCTTGTGTATGACTTGTAACCTTAATTTACTGTGTAAAGATGGTTACATTATTTCCTTAGCTTTGTTTGTTGGAGACAAATAGAGAATGCTTGTTAAGTATGTCAAAAACATAATCTTATCTTGTGAATTTTTGTTAATGTATTATACGAGCTCTATTTTTCATTTTGCCCAGAAAGACAGCTTGTATAACGCTTTTGAAAGTTTCTGCTCTGTAAAGTCTTTAGAGCTGACAGTCTGTTAGGTTTGTTTTTATCTTCATGCTAAAAGTGTCAATTGGTGGTTTTGTGAACTGGTCAGAAATTCACAGGTCTTAAATGTTTTGGGAAAATTTATATCGGACACTGCTCTTTGTCTAGCAAATAAAAGATGTTAATATATTCCTGTTACTGGCATGTGCACGACTATGTTATTAGAAGCCACTTTATCATTTTCCTGCTTTAAATAGAAATGTCTATTTATGAATTCTGCTTGTAGTTTTTTCACAAATAAAATAGTAAAATTTAAATCTGGAAGCTTTAATTTTTTGTAGATTTTAATCTCCAAAAAAGTGACTTCCTGGTTTTGTTTCAATTTTTATCTATTTATAGAAATTAAATGTTTTGCACATCTTTGAGATGCTCTAGTAATTCTCCATCAAGAGTCAGATTTAATTTCTAAAACGTATATCCTGCTTTTACACTAAGCTGAACAGAGTTCTGTTAGAAGCAGCATGTAAAAAAAGGTCCTGAATAAGAGCAAAGAAATTTTACATTAACCAATAAAATGTGTCTAATCTAAAAGTATACAAAGGATTGCTCCCTCAGTCTAAAGAATTCTGGAAGTTGTAAACTAAAAGGTGACTACATTGTCTTTTAATAGGCAGTTATTTACATGAGAAATTAATAATAAAAATTGAAATATTTGCCATGTGTTTCTAGTGCATTTGAATTAGAAACTGGAAAAAAAAAACAAACACATCTTTGCACAGTGCTTATATGTGGTTAATACTAAATTTCCCCCTTTCCCCTTTTTTTTTTCCCATCCATCAGGTAGTATCAGTTGTGTCCTATGAGGGCATGTCAGTGTCATCAGGTCAGTCCTACTGAATGAGTATTGTTAATTAAGGGGGAGCAATTTCTTGGCTATATTTGATTTAGAAAGCTTTCAGAGAAGTAAAATTATTTTAGGGCTACCCATAAAGATAGATTAAATTTCCCATTAAATAAAACACCAAAAAAGGAATTTGGTTACTCTTGTCATTTCAACAAACTTAAAAATATATAGTTCAATTCTACAATGTTAGAAGAATTCCCTATAAAAAGTTGGCATTTTCTATCTAGCATTGTTATATAGAAATATGAAGTTAGGTACCTTGTCAAGCCATATAATCATCAAATATATAATAGAGAAATTCAACTTGGCTGTTTCAGAGACACTTAGTTGTTACTATAATACTTTTTTGAAAGTCACAATTACAAAGATTAGATGGTTTTAAAAATCCTTTTTTTTCCCCCAGTCCTTTTTAGCTGTCTTAATGTGAAATTTTAACTGATCCATTCTAAAATTTACCCCTTTGTTCTAATATATAGAAATATGTTAAAAATCTGGTGCAGTCCTAAAAGTCAGTATTTGGAAACAAATACTTTAAAAATAAGCTGGCATAATTTAGTTTGGGTTATTGTTTCCAGTCTGGAGACGAAATTCTGAGGGGGATTTTTGAGAATCTATATAGAGTAGGGGTTGGGAAGGAAATTAGGAAAGTATGAGATCCAAGTACATGTCTTTAGGGCTCTTCCTAGCCCACCATGTGGGTCATTTCTGCTTCTGTTCCTGTTCAACAGGAACAGTGTTTGGAAGATGATCAATGGTGGCTGAAGCTCCTAAGTTAGCTCTTCTTCCCCACTTGGTTTCTTGGTCTTGAGCTACCTATATGGAAAGGTCAGCCTGAGGCTCAGGTCTAGTGAAAGGGGGGAGCAATATTACCTCTAGCCTTCACTCCCACAAAGCCAATGAGTGCTTGGGATTGGGAAGGAAAGATGCTATTTTTAGTACAAATACTCCTGAAAGTTCAAAGTACTGCCTTTCAGCCTTGCTGAGACCTAAGTGGAACTTAATGTGGACAGACAGGAGGCTACTTGGCTGAATCAGGCCGGCCAAACCCTGGGCCTTGGAGTGGTGGAAAAGGAAGAATTCCATGAAGTTAGGTAGGGTGTTCAACATTTTGTCACCACCTTAGCCATGAAATTGAGGGGCTCAAACTAGACCTAAGATGTTTTCTGCTCTGAACCCAGTGATCTTAGGAACTTGGATGCCAAGGTTACTGTCAGGGCCGCCGCAGCTTTAGGGTGAGCAGAGGAATAAAGCCAGGCTGACGTCCCAAAAGGTATGCGCTGGTTGGCTCTTCAAAAACTTGCCCAATCAACAGTTTTAAGGGCCATTTCGGAATCAAATGAGATATTTGTAAAATAACAGTACCGTCCACGTCAAAAGTGCTTAATGAGCGCTTGTGTCACCCTGGCCCAAATTGTGGTAGAAGTTAAGTTCATAAATTAGAAAAGGGATTGTTGAGTTCAGATCAAGAAACAAAATCATCGGGCAGATAATTCAAGTTTCTTACCAACCATGCGGACCCAGCATGGGATCTTAAAATAAATCAAATCTGTGCCAGATTTTAGCATTGTTTGTCTTTCATTTTTGCAGAGGACCAGAGATATCACAATGACTTGGCTTGTGTGTTGATTGGAGGTACACAAAGTCATCAGCCATCATTCTTTCCAATCCTCAAGGTCTAGCACCAAGACAAAAGTCAGAAGAGCCAGCAGGGGCCCAGGACGCAGTGGGTGATCGCGGTATCTGGCCAGACTGCGCCACAGTGCCCATTTCAGTTGCCTTCATGGTTTTTGGAAGAAATGGTTTTCATCCCCCCGTTTTGCCAGGGGAAGTCTTCCCATGCCTGGCGCATCTGCCGTGAGAGTTTTACCAGGGTGTGCCCACCATGTGCTCGAGCTGCTTGGAGTCACAGGAGTAAAGGTGGACACCAAAGGTTGATGAGGCTCCTGAAGAGAGCTTGGCGAGCCGTCACTCCAGAGGTGCACTGATGATCCCTGAACACCGCTCCTCACATTGCGTGCTGGGCTGCTACAGAGGCTTTCTCATCCAAGTGGAGACGAGGGTTGGCTTAGTAATGGCACGTCCAGCTTTCAAACACCCAGCTTCTTGGATTGTGTACCCAGTGCCTCCCTCTGAAGTCATAATGTCTACTTAACACATTGCAGTTGAGCTTATTAAAAGAGCCTATTGCATTTTGTTCTTTATCATTTTTTTCCTTTTTGATCTGATTTTCTTGTGCAGCATGCTCATTGTGGAAATCTGTATAGAAGAATTGCACATGTTTAACATATATTGAATTACTTGTCCTCTATGAGAGGGGGAGAGAAGAAGAGAGGAAAGGGGAATTTGGAACCCAAGGTTTTGCAAGGATGAATGTTGGAAATAATCTTTGCATATGTTTTAAAAATTAAAAGCTTTAATACAAAAATAAAAGAGAGCTTCCTAGTTCCCTTAACCAGAGAATATCAAATGATGAGGCAGGCCATGGAAAAGATGCTGATTCTTAACAAAAGAATAGCAGAAAACAAAGCCAATAGCAGCTGAAGATGGAATATGCTACTTAAAAGCAAAAACTTCATCTAGCCCCACAGGGCACAGGGAGCTGGCTAAATGTGTTATCCCAGTCTTTTCAACTAGCAGTTAACAGCAACCACTAGATGAGCTACTGAAATGCTTAGGGAGAAAGGACCACAAATAAGAGATCTTTTCAGCCACACTTACTCAGTAACAGCAGCCCTGGGCAAGGGGAACGATATGTTACAGCTACTATGGGATAAAGAAATATAAATTGTATTCATTGCATCTTTCCTTTTAAAGGAATTTGTGGAATTATTCAGAAGTCAACAGTGGACATAGATCATTGGCTCGGATTATAAAAATTTACCGGGGTGGAAAATATGTGAAGTTGAGGGATTCCCACATGCTAAGACTTCCTTATAAATTATACTATAAAGTTCCTGCCTCTCTTGCTTGGAGAGATAATCTTGACAATGCAAACTAAGTCAGCAAACAAATAGGGTAATAAAGGCAAGAATCGGGAGTCTTCTTCCATTCATCTTGAAACAATAAGTGCTATATTGCTGTTAATCATTTTACTCTGGATAGACAGATCCAACCCTCATGTGTGTGCCTAGGAGAGACTGAAATAATTCTTGTGGTCTAGTAAACATAGAATTGAGCCTACAAGTATCTGACTGTTAGATATTTGTTGTTGTTGTTGTTGTTGTTTTTTAAAGAGAAACAACCAGATATAGATACCTAAATTCCTCTAATTATCTAGATTGTATTTGAAGCAAGTAGGACAGAAACTACTGAAATCTGGAGAGTGTGGAGAGTAATAAAAATCAACCAATAAAACAAGCATTAAGAACCCACTGTGTGCTAATCCCCGGGGAAACACAGATCAAAGTGAAAGTCCCTGACGTCAAGATAATTCGTATCACATTTTAGTTACCTGTCTGATAAACTGTTTTATCTTTTTCTTTTCCTTTCATTTGGTCCTATTGCCGCAGAATACTACTGTTTTTTAAAGACCAAAGTCTTACAAGCCACATTTCATAGTTCTTCTTTCCAATTCTCCACCAAATCATCTAAATTAGACATGGCTATAGCTATTTTACCCTGCATCTGGTTTCACAAAGGGATATGTGAGTTTCAAGTGGGAGAAGCTATAGTAATAAAATGTGGCGTCTGTATATAAGCAATGTCCTGATATCCTAATTTCAGTCAATGAGACACTAAATTATTGGTTGAGGACCAATCTATAACAGAGACAAGATTGCTGACTCTTGACGTGCTAATCCACCTTTTTTTTTTTTTTTTGAGAGAGATTTAAAACTAGATATCTGATGGTTAACCATTGTTTGAAATTTCTTTCTCTCATCTGTTGAAACTCCAATTTAAAAGGAATTATTCTGGACTCCATGGTCATTTTAGTCCGTCTTCCAAGCAGCTGACAGTGACAATTGTCCACTTGTGCCTATGAAATTCCATGTGTTGTCCCCACTTCTGACACATCTGAAACTTTAACCTCGTGCTAGTCCCTAAAGTGAGATGAGAAGAGTTTATGTGTAATGGGAAAAAAATTTCTCTCTTCTAGGAAGTAGAGATTGAAAGGTAACGTCCCAATAAGTGATGGGTTGGCTGGTAATTGTGGGAAAATATGTCATAAGCACATTGGACTAGATCTAAATTGTTTCAGAAGGATCTCAGGAGGTAATAGGATTAGCAACCTGCTAAAGAAGAGCTGAGTTTGGGTTAGAACCTTTAAAATTCATTACTTAACCAACAAAAAGTTATTGATTGATTCATTTGTTCATTCAGCAATCATTTAATTGCCTGCTATATGTTCAGGTCACTGTGCAAAGCACCAGGGATCCAAAAAATAGAAAAGGAAATGGGAGCTACTGGGGACAGTGGGATTTGGAGGTATAGAACAATACATAGACAGCTAGGTTAATACAGAATAAATACAAAGTGGGTATTACTAGTGGTGACTGGGATCTTTCCTACATTCTGTTGTTCACATACCAACATCAATTACTGGAGGAGTATTGCTTACTTCAGATGGCCTAAGAAATGTAAAGTTCTGACATGTGACATATTAGTCTATTTGTATGATTTGCTTTTCAAGAAGCAAAGAGCTAATAGACATAATTTGTAAGTCCTAGGATTCTCAAGATTTTGAAGCACCTATCATTTGAAATGAGTGCCCTATGCTAAAGAAAATTACAAAAAACTATTTTAAAATTCAGTATGACAAAGGTCAGGCTTTGAAAGAGAGGAAGTAATCTTTGTTTCATACTAGTCTAACCAGGCCATCTCTGCAGCCTTCTTCACCCCACGGGCTACAGGGATGCAAATAGAATGTGTAGTTTTGGTAGCCATTTTCAGGCTGGCTTTCCACATAAAAAGTTCTCTGGTGAAAAAGATAAATTAATTAAAGATAGATTTTTTAAAGTTATCTGATTAAAAAAAAAGAAAGAAAAAGAAAATTTAGAAATGCATGGGTTAAAAAAAGTGAGTTTGTAATGAACTTTAATTGTAACATGAGGTTCTCAAAGACATGAAGAATCAAGGCAAGGATTTCATGTTATCTTTCAAAAAGTAATCTCAACAAGCTCTTGAAGGTCGCTAAGTCAAGTCAACAAGCATTAAGTACTTCCTATGTGCTAGGCAGTGAGCTAAGACTGGGAATATAAGCACAAGGAGAACATCATTTTCTACCCTCAAGAAAGAACTTACATTCTAATGTGGGAAAAAGGGAAGGGGAAGAGGATAAGTCTTAATCATGCTCTTGTTATGTAGCAGGCACTGTGCTAAGCATTTAATACAATGAGACAGACACGGTTATTATCTCCATTAAAAAATTAATTTAATTTCATATTTGAAGAAACTGAGGCCAACAGAAACTTGCCTAAAGTGATCCAGCTAGTATCTGAGGCCACATTTGAACTTTAATTTTCCTATTTCCCGGCCCATTGCTCTCCCTTCTAAATGGCTAAATCACAGAATGCTGAAAACTGGGAGGGGGTAAGGAGGGAGAAAGAGGAGGAAGAGATGAAGGTATCCTTGAGGGTCATTGTAGAGAAAATCTTTCTTAGAAATTCAACTTGGAGAGGAATGGAGATATACCTGGCTGTGGAATCCTCCTGAAAGGTGGAGGTTCTAGAAGAAACCAACCTGCAAGAAACAGTAATTATCCTATCAGAGGATCTATAGATTTACACCTGATTTTGTATAAAATCTCCACCTGTCATCCAGGATTCACTTATAGACTGGTTTTCTCAACTTTCTAAATTTGATCATTTTAGCTAAGAACTTCCTCCAATTTATGGCTTAAGCCACTGCTGATAAACAGAGATCCCATGCTTTTCACTCTACTCCCCAAATATTGAAGGATTGATTGATTAGAAAGACTGGGTGGGGGGGGACAGGTACACTCATTTATTGCTGGTAAAATTGAAAATGTGGAAAATTTGGGGTGAGCAATCTGTCAGTTCAAGTGATGGAGAAAAATTACACATTTGGATCCCATCATTCATAGGTAGAAATATTTCCTGAAAGTATTATCAAAAACAGACACCTTACCACCGTCCCTTCTCCCCCCGGCCCTGCCAAAGGCACTCTCTAGGCAAAGATTTTATAGCAGCATTAAATGTATGGTGACCCTTTGGGGGCTGCTTTCCCAACATATTACTGATAGATTATAGGTTGAATCTTTAGGTGGCAGCTTTAGTAACCTCAGATTCAAAGCTACACTGTGGGTCTGAACTCACAACAATGAATTTATCTTTAGTAGACAACGGCTTTTTTTTTCTCATTTAAAAAGTATATGAGATGGCTCTCAGGCAAGGGGAAGATATAATAGACAGAAATCATCAATTACTGAAAAAAAGGGGGGGGGCAATCAATAGACACAATTACTAAGACATTTCCTCAGAAGTGGCTACAAAAATTTCTCTTCTCCTGTAGGCTGCTGGGAGTCAAGCATCTCTACTGGGGAGGTCACTTGGCTGAACCCGCTCAGCAGCTCCATCTCAAATTGCAGAGCTTCTGAAATATATCACAGTCTCACTTCTCAGTGGTCAGTTATCACACTCCCAAGAAGGACACAGGTATCTCATCTCAAATGGCTTGAGTGATATGGCGAGAGAAATCCTTTCCTTCCAAATTGATTCCTTCCCAGGGCCTGTGGATTCAGGCTTGGATTCCCCAAATGCTCAAATTCTCACACTTTCTCCAGGGCTTAACTTGTTAAAACGTTCAGAAGCATAGCCTCAGTACTGTGTTCAAATGTTAATAACAAATTAAACTGAAAAGTATGTCATGGGAATATTTTAATCCCCCCCACCATAGATCCAGTTGTTAAAATTTTATCCACATCCCCTGGAGAGTGTGCTGCCCACCCAAAATCAGAGAAGATATTCACACTTGTAAGGAGATCACTAGATATCAACCTCTTAATATTTCATTTTCCTTATTATCTATGTTTTTGTAACTTTATACTTATATCAACAGGGGATAGACAGTACAAACTCCTTATCCCCCCTTCCCATCCCTCCCTTTACATACAGAAAGCATCCTTGACACCCACAGAGTGTTACTGAGATTCACTGAGTTGGCCAAGATTTCTCAGACTAGAAACTTTCTAATTAAACCATTGATTCAGAGAGGCAAAATGAAGTGATGGAATGATCTGACAGTCAAGAAGACCTAGAATCTGTGTCTCTGCTCTGCTACTAGCTACCTCTCTAACATGAGATAAGTCCCTGAACATAGCTGATCCCTGGCATCTTCTTCTCTAACATGGGGCTGTTGTACTTGGTGGGAACCATTTCCTTCCCACTCTAAACGCTACGTGATCCTGTCATCTTACATTATAACACCACTTTGGTGCTGTAATGGATACACAATGGTGATGGTGATGGTGATTGTAACAGTGATGGTGATTGTCATGGTGACCATCTGGTGAGGGTGATGACATTAACCACTCACATCTTGGAATCCAAAGGAGAGAGTGTCCATCTTTCCAATCCCTTTGGAAGAGTATATTTGTTTCATTTCAGTGATTTGTTAAGCTCCTACTAAATATTTTTGTGATTCAAGAGTGAATTTATTTTTTGTTTTCAGAATCCTACATAAGAGTTAATGAACAGGGAATTGAGAGGAGGGAGAAAACTGTGTACATATATCCACTATTCCATATGAAATGGAGAGTAGCAAGGATAAAATAGGTAGCTGAAAAAGAAAACCAGTGAAGAGTCCCAATAATTAATTTACCAGACATATTAATCAGAGAGAGGAGCAGGGAAATATTGAAACCAGTATGAACCTTGAGCCAATAGTTAAATTGTTAGTATGAGTATCCCAGAAATTGGCAAATACTAAAAATTAGGGTTTGATTCATTGTTCTGTTGATTCTCTGGATTTAAGAAAATGATAGAGAAAATATTAATAATGTAGATTAAGCTGAAAAGTTTGTCATTTGTTTTTCCCCTAGATCTAGTTGTTAAAGATTTACCAGCACACCCTGAAGAGAGGCAGTAACAATACCCATGACTAGAATTGTTTGTACAGAAATCTGCAAAGTAAACATAATAAATAGAATGAAACAGATTTTAATGCGAGGAAGTAAATTTGACCATATGTGTTTGTAAGGGGGAACATGCCTCGTCCAGGACTAAGAGAATGGAAATGGAAAGATATCCCTTCAACCCTTGTAGAGCTGGCACTTTTTTCCAACACACAGGGTTTATTTAGCACAGTGCCCAGCACATGGTAGGTGCTTATTAAATAGAACCACTTGTATAGAACTACTGAAGCTCCTAGTTTTACTCAAAGCTGAGTAGCAGATAAAGTTTTGAATTGCCTTAGTAATAATTTCATTTTTCAAAAGCTGGAGAAAATGACAAATTGAACTGCTCTTCTGGACTTTATTCTAATCCACAGGGAGAAAGTGGTTGCCAAAGAAGAAATGACTGGAACCTTGGAAGGAAGTAACTGCAACATCTTAAGTATTCAAGATGGAATAGGGATGGGGAAAAAAAAAACCAAAAACATAAGTTTAATCTAATGTGCCCCCTAGATTTTGGGAAGGCTAATTTCAGATGGTTTCCCCTCCCCCTGAATAGGTAAAATCTCATGGGTTAAAAGTCCTGAGAGAAATTGGCTCAAGAGGGATGGAATGCTCTGAAGATCAAAATTCTGGTGACACTGTGGACATAACTAATTTCAGCGAGGAAGAAAAGTAGCATCTTTTAAAGAAGCTGATGAGGCTGCACTGGGAATTCATCAGCTAATCTAGATTTCTAAGAGTCTCTGAAGAGTACTTCTTATGTGACTCCATGTGTGCAATGAGTTCAGAGTATTAGGAAAAAACCTATATGGACTGATGCTGAGTGAAGTAAACAGAAGCAAGAAAATAATATACATGTAAATGACAGTTAAGTGGAAATAACAACCATGTGCCAAAACATCAAAAGTGGATGTAATTTAGCATGTATTGGTCAACCTGCCATCTGGGGGAAGGGGTGAGAGGAAGGAGGGGAAAAGTTGGAACAGAAGGTTTTGCAGTTGTCAATGCTGAAAAATTACCCATGCATATATCTTTTAAATAAAAAGCTATAATTAAAAAAATAAAAAATAAAAAAATGGATGTAACAAAATTATGGAGATAAAGCAAGATTCAAATGAAGTGGTATGACAGGATACCCCCAAAATCCCCTTCGTGGAAGTGGGAGTTCCACAGGTGTTACATGTTGTGCACATTTTCAGGCTTCTTTTAACCTATCAATCTTGTGCTGCTTTTTTTCCTCCCTAAAAAAAATCATATTTATAACATAGGATGGTTCTCTTAAAGGGGGAAGGGATAATATTTGGGATAATTATCATGATGTACAACAGACATTATTAATAATAGCATTTTTTAAAGAGGAAAAAAAGTGTAGTTATAGGCAGAGCAAGGACTAAATGCCAGTCTCTTGACCAGTATAATTTTTATTCAACTTCAATAAGGTCTAGCAACATTAAGTTTGAGGCAGTGGCAAGCCGTTCAAATGGAATAGTCTTATAGGTCACTAGAAATATAGACCAGGACCTTGTATAGAATAAAAATGTAGTCTGGGGAGTCATTCATATAGAAGCGAAAGCTGGGGGAAGTAGATAAACTAATTCAGAGAAGAATGGTACAGGAGAAGAGCAAAAATAGTGAAGTGGATCTTAATGACAGGCACTGAGAAGAAATGAAAAAATTCACCTCTTTGTTCAAGTAGGGGATTACGGGCATGAAATTGTGCATATATTTTTTGGACTTGGTTGATGGAGTTTTGCTGGGCTGTTTCCCTCCTCCTCCCCACCTGGCTTCCTCCCAGTTTCTTTAGATCTGGAATTGTTTCATTTTCCCCCTCTGTATTTCAGTCCTTAGCAAAGTGTATTACTACTTAACAATGATGGTTAATTAATTTATTGACAGTTTTGTAAAAAGTAAGATCCTCCAGTGATCTGAAAAAAAATTAAAGTAATTCTGAGAAGCTAGTAATTTACTGAACCAATTTAAAGAGCTTCATCTATACTACTCACCACTCCAACCTACTCGCCAGCCAGGCATAGAAGTCTGGATTTGAATTGAGGATTACTTAGGTTCAAATATAGCTGCTGTGGAAAGAGTGCTGGACATGAGTCTGAGAACCTATTCTACTTACCATTAGTATGACTTTAGGCCAATCCCTTAGGCTCCCTTTGTCAAAGTTCTATCTTCTACATAAATGAGAAGTTTGGATTATATGACCTAAAAGGTCTCTTCCAGCTCTAAGTCTATATTCTGCTCTCTTATGATAGTTACAAGATATATCCTGACCATGAGCAAGACTCATCTTCTATCTGATTCTGTTTCCTCACCCATAATATATAATATAATACAATATAATAATATCTATAGTACTTGCAAACATCTGACTTACTTGCCAGAGAGATCACTGTTACAGACAGTACAAGGTTAGAATTGTAAATTTGTTTATAAAATATTGCAAAGATGATGGATGATTATGAACAGAGTCCCTGAATAAAGCACAATGAAACAATGGAGACTAAAACAAATTTAAACATAACTTGGCAAGACATCCAACTGAGCAGTCACTGAGCAGGGTATTCAAGGATGAAAGTGGAAAGAGGATTACAAACAAAAGAAAAATGGAAAAGATCTGAAAAAATCATTTTACCAAACTGTTTCCCCCCTCAAAGATGGTGGACTCACATGGACTCACAATCTCCAAGATGTACTTGTGGAGGAAGTAAACATAGCATTGAAGAGAACAAAGACAGGAAAACAGCCAGATTGAACCATGGATTCATAAAAGAAGCAATATAATTGTGAAGGCATTAGAAAACTGTTATAAAAGATATCTAAAGGAGGGTAAGATGTTAAAGGAATGAAAAAATATGATTCCTTATTAATATCAAAAAAGGGTTAGAGAATATCAGTAACTGCCAACCTATATAGCTACTCTTTTGTCTTTATGAGAATTATCTATACCCGAACCAAGGATATTGTCCATGAAGGAATTAATAGGCAACAAATTTTCAAAAGGAATATTTAGCAATGCACAACATCAACCACTTATTAATTAATAGATTGAGGGAATATAGGATTTCATTGTGTTTATTATCCACTGATTATGAAAAAGCATTTAATACTGTACAAAATGAAGCCATGTGGGCTTTTTACAAGGGGTCTGCCATCTATATATCCAGATCATTTACAGTTCTTTAGAAGATAATAACAACAGATAAAGCTCTATTCATTGGCTTTCTGTTAATAAATATCAGGCAAGTCATAAATAAAAAAGATGGATGCTTGACAAAGTTATTTACCATACCAAGAGAGGAGAGCTAGTGCAGAGTCCATAATGAGAAGGGATTCTTTGTGGATAGTGAGGATCTCCAAAATCTCCAAATATTCCTTTTAGTGGAGAACATTGCGCTTATTTCTTCAAGTTCCAAAACATTGCAGAGCTTTCTGCAAGAGATCTATAATTACTCAAAGGAGTTCAGCTTGTCCATCTATACAGAAAAGGCCAAGTGGATGGACAGTGTCTGCTGCCAAGATTTCAGCATGTTTTTGCACATCCTCTATAGAGTCTGTGCAAAAGTATTCACACACACATAAACACACATGTACATCTGAGATATGATACGGAGAGACAAAATGGGCTTAGGGTTGAACAGAAGAAGGGAAAAATATTGGATTGCTCTAGAAAATGACAAAGCTCTTTTCCTGACCACAAGTTTCCTGTGAAGATCCCTTTAAGACCTCTTAAGATTTTTTCTTTTCACATGGCCCAGCCTCTCTTCCTATCACCCAATTCATTCATGATACCCTTTCTACCGAGTTTCTTCTCACTTATGAGTTGCAGCCAGCCCAAATCTCCTGTGTATTTCTCCATTGTTCTCTGTGGGACAACTCATTTTTTAGTGTTCTACGTCTCACTGACAGCAACATCTATGTGGCAAGAATGAGAGGGGACAGGGATACTGTCAAAATATTTCACAGCTACCCTCAATATATAAGAAGGAGAAGGACCTTTACATGTCCAGTTACAGTTGCGCAAGATGGGCAGGCCTGGAAGAGTTGAAATTTGTATCATTATAAGAAAATTCTGGGGCAGCTAGTTGGCACAGTGGATAGAGCACCAGTCCTGAAGTCAGGAGGACCTGAGAGTCTGAGCTCAGACACTTAATGCTTCCTAGCTGTGTGATCTTGGGCAAGTCACTTAACCCCAATTGCCTTGGCAAAAAAGAAAAAAGGAAAGGGAGAGAGAGAGAGAGAGAGAGAGAGAGAGAGAGAGAGAGAGAGAGAGAGAGAGAGAGAGAGAGAGAGAGAGAGGAGGAAGGAAGGAAGGAAGGAAGGAAGGAAGGAAGGAAGGAAGGAAGGAAGGAAGGAAGGAAGGAAGGAAGGAAGGAAGGAGGGGGAGGGAAGGAGGGAAGGAGGGAAGGAGGGAAGGAGGGAAGGAAGGAAGGAAGGAAGGAAAGAAGGAAGGAGGGAAGGAGGGAAGGAGGGAAGGAAGGAAGGAAGGAAGGAAGGAAGGAAAAGAAGGAAAGAAAAAGAAAGAAAGAGAGAAAGAAAGAAAGAAGAAAGAAAGAAAGAAAGAAAGAAAGAAAGAAAGAAAGAAAGAAAGAAAGAAAGAGAGAAAGAGAGAAAGAGAGAAAGAGAGAGAGAGAGAGAAAGAGAGAAAGAGAGAAAGAAAGAAAGAAAGAAAGAAAGAAAGAAAGAAAGAAAGAAAGAAAGAAAGAAAGAAAGAAAGAAAGAAAGAAAGAAAGAAAGAAAGAAAGAAAGAAAGAAAGAAAGAAAGAAAAACTTTTAAACTGAAGAGCTCACAGATGTTTGGGTACCTATAATGCCTGGATTGTCACAAAGTTTAAATGAGTTAATAATGTAGGTAAAGGCTTTGGAAACTTCAAAGTGGTACAAAAATGTCCCTTATCTATTATTATTATTATTATCACCAGAGTAAGCTTTAGCGCTGGCCCCAGGGTCTGGATTCCTTGGGGGAGGGGTGAAAAGAACCAAAGATCTTTCCATATCCCAGCACTGGTCCCTTAAGCCCTCTGCAATCCGAGTCAGCAGTTTCATGTAACAAATCTTAACAGGTCTTGAAATAATCCATCTGGCATCAATTCTTCCACCCCAAGATTCAGAACAGATTGCTCGGAGCACATTAAAAAAGAAAAAAAAAAAAAAAAGCCTGTCTTAAGAGTTGAACCAAATGAACTTGCTCCTTAAGGAAAACTGGAATTGATCACTCTTGTCAGAGTGGAGTTCCAATCAGCTTCTGGTGTTGATGGGGGTGAGAAAGATGAAGGAACAGGGAGAGGAAAGATCTGTGACGGGGATGGAGAGGGCGACTTGCCCTTCCTTTGGCACCATACGTGATCAGGCATGAGCCATCTGGCAATGCTAGTGTGGAAAAAAATACCCTGTCACTGAATCCTCCAGTGGCAGTGTGGACCAGTCCTTTGTAACAAGTCACCGGGCTTTGTTGAAAAGCAGGACTAGTGTGTTTTGGGGTTTTTGAGATGTACAGGAAGGAATATCTTGAGCCTGGGACTGTTTGCCGAGTTCTTGCAGCTTTAGAAGCAAATATTCACATCAAAGAGAAACTTTTTTCCCCTTTTCTCTCACACATGTAAGCCAGCTCCTGAACCTATATAGATTACCCATCTCTTCCTAGTCAGTGGCTTAATTTGTCCGATGGAAACAGTTATTCTTTAAATACCAACTCAAAAGCCTCTAAGGCAAGAAAAAAAATTGACATTATTTTTGTAACTAATCTGACACTTAGTAACCATGTGACCCTGGGCAAGGGACTTAACTCTATTTACCTCAGTTTCCTCATCTGTAAAATGGGCTGGAGAAGGGAATGGCAAAATACTCCAGTATCTTTGCCAAGATAAAAACCTCCAATGTGATCATAAAGAGTTGGACACCACTGAAAAATGACTGAAATATCAATTTATTATATAT
>NC_133617.1:721933962-721968962 GCF_048593235.1 Sminthopsis crassicaudata
ATGGTGATGGTGGTGATGGTGATAATAGTGGTGGTGATGGTGATGGTGGTGGTGGTGATGGTGATGGTGGTGATGGTGATAATAGTGGTGGTGATGGTAATGGTGATGGTGGTGATGGTGATAATAGTGGTGGTGATGGTGATGGTGGTGGTGGTGATGGTGATGGTGATGGTGATGGTGATGGTGATGGTAATGGTGATGGTGGTGATGGTGATAATAGTGGTGGTGATGGTGATGGTGGTGGTGGTGATGGTGATGGTGATGGTGGTGATGATGATTGTGATATCAGGTGATGGTGATGGTGGTGGTGGTGATGGTGGTGATGGTGGTGATGGTGATGGTGGTGATGGTGGTGATGGTGATGGTGGTGATGGTGATGGTGATGGTGGTGATGATGATGGTGATATCAGGTGATGGTGATGGTGATGGTGATATCAGGTGATGATGATGGTGATGGTGATGGTGGTGGTGGTGATGGTGATGGTGATGGTGATGGTGACGGCGATGGTGACGGTGATGGTGATGGTGATGGTGATGGTGGTGGTGGTGGTGGTGATGGTGATGGTGATGGTGATGGTGATGGTGATGGTGATGGTGGTGATGGTGATGGTGATGGTGACGGTGACGGTGACGGTGATGGTGATGGTGGTGGTGGTGGTGGTGGTGATGGTGATGGTGGTGGTGGTGACGGTGACGGTGATGGTGATGGTGATGGTGATGGTGGTGGTGGTGATGGTGATGGTGGTGATGGTGATGGTGGTGGTGGTAGTGGTGGTGGTGGTGGTGAATCCCTGTTAATGACTATGCCTAAATGAAGAGGCAGGTCAGTTCTCCCAGAGCCTCCACAGCATAACATCTGAAGGAGTTGCAGGGCATCTTTTGCTGACACAGGTGTTAGTTGTGGATGGGGAATGAGATAAACTGGAGGCAGAGGGAAGAGGAGGGAGGTCAAAACACATTACGGTCTTTCAGTCTCCTTGTATCACCATTATCCTGTCACAAGAAGAGAAGAAAAGGTCTACCAGAGGTAAGCAAAATTACATGTTGTGTTCCCAACAAATCTCTTTTCCTTAAGGATCTCTAGAATAAAATACAAAAGCTCATTTAAATCTTTGAATCTGGCCTTTTCCTTGATATTTTTCACCTTACTCCCCTCCATATAGGCTGTGATTCAATGACTCTGCCTTTTCACACAAGAACTCCATCTCCCAATTCTATGCATTTTCACTGACTACCCTCCATGCCTGGAATTCTCTCTCTCCTTATCTCTACCTACTGTCTTTCTGTAGTCCCAGCTAAAACTCCACCTTCTTGACTTCCCTTAATGTAATTAATGTAATGTAATTCCTTCTCAGATTATTTTCTGTGTTTATCTTGTTTGTATATATCTGTGTATCTTCCCCACAGACTATGAGGGGAGGCGCACAGCGTTTGCCTTTTTTTTTTTAATTCCCAGCACTTAATGCAGTGTCTGATACATAGTAGATAATAAATATTTGTTGACTTGTTGAATAAAAGCCAAATTAATTTGTATTGGGAGATAGTATTAATAATGGGGAAAATTGGGAAAGGTGACTGATCAGTTAACATCACATCGAGTGTTTAAGACCAAAAGACTTGAGAATGGTAGATGAAATCACACTAGAAGACATTAAAAATGTCTTCTGGGGGCAGCTAGTTGGTGCAGTGGATAGAACACCAGCCCTGAAGTCAGGAGGACCCGAGTTCCAATCTAGTCTCAGATACTTAATACTTCCTAGTTGTGTGATCCCTAATTGCCTCAACAAAAAACAAAACATCATCTCTGTCTAAAATGCAAATTTGATGGTTTTTGTGAAGTTAAAGGAAGGGCAATTGATGATTTCATTATTTGAGGGAGCCAGGGAAACTAAGAATAGTGGAAACGAGGAAGGAGAAATTCCAGACATGAGGGACAGACAGTAAAAATGCCCACTCAGGAAATAGTGTTTTATGGGGTTGAACAAGGAGGAGAATATAGCAAGGTGACAAACTGATTGGACTATTGTAAAAATAAGTCTCTCTCTTCTACTGGATAAGATAAACAAACTGAACAGGTAGAAAGGGGCTAGATTGTGAAGGGCTTTAAAAGTCAATAGGATTTTCTTTTTGATCCTGGAGACTGTGGGCAACCACTGGAGTTTATTGAATGGGAGAGAGGTAGGCCTTTATTTAGGAAGAGCGACTTGAAACAGGGAGAACAACTAGAAGGTTATTATAATAGTTTCATGAGTTAGTCAACAAGCATTTATTAAGTACCTACTGCATATCAGCCACTGTGCTGAGTGCAGCCTCCAAATGTGAGGTAATAAGGGCCTACATCAGGGTGGTATAGACCCTTATCAGACAGATGTTAAAAGAGAGAAAGGGGCATATAGGACAGAATAGATGGAATTAACAACAGAACTGATATGGGGCATGAGAGAGTGTGAGTAGTAGACGATGACATGTGAATCTGAATGATTAGAAGGAGACAGATGTCTTTGACAGTTGGATGAGGGGAAAAAGATCAGTTTAGTTTTTGGTATGTTGAGTTTAAAATGTCTATGGAAAATGTCCAGTGGACAGTTGGAAATGCAAGGCTAGAATTCAGAGGAGAGGGTAGAGCTGGATAAATAGATCTGCTGGAAATGATAATTGAATGCATGAAAGCTAATGGCATCATCATGTGAAACAAACAGGAGAGGGGGAGAAGAGAAGGCTTAGATGAGAGCGGGGAGACATCTGAAGTTACCAGTCATAATGATGATCCACCCAGGAAACTGGAGGGCAAGAGGAGACCTGGGAGACAACAATATCATGGACGCTACATAGAGTGTGAAGAAGATAATGAATCATTATCAATGGCAAAGGCAACATAGAGATCAAGAAGGATGAAGAATCAGGAAAAAGCCATCGGATTAGGCAAGGAAGAGATCATTAATAACTTTGGAGAAAGGAATTGGATGGTGAGGTTGGAAGCCAAACTGCAAAGAGAATTAAAAGCAAAGTGAAGGCATCCATTTTTTGACCTCAAAAATTTTTTTATCTATAAAATATGTTTACAATGATTGTACATGTATAACTTACATTAGATTGCTGTCTTGGTGAGGGGGGAGATAAAAGAGAGAGAGGCAGAAAAAAATTGGAGCACAAAATCTTACAAAAATGAATGTTGAAAACTATCTTTATATGTAATTGGAAAAATAAAATAATATTGAGGGAAAATAATTTTATGCATAAAAAGGGAGAGAAATAGAGTTATAATTAGCCAGGATGGTTGGATCAGCTGGAAGGATGGATGGTTTTTCGAGAACGAGGAAGCTATGGACATGTTTATAGGCAGCAGGGAAGTAGTCAGTAGACAAGGAGGGAGTGAATCTCTGTGAGAGGGGTCAATCTGCTGGAAAAGATAGGATGAAATGGATCACCTGTGCATGGAGAGGGGTTTGCCTTGTCAAGGAGAAGGGCTACCTTTTCATGTGTAGCAGGAAGAGGGAGGAAACGGCAGAAGGCCTCTCATTGATGTGAGATGAGAATTGGAGAAGAAAGAGCTCTCGTTGAATGACCTCAATTTTATCAGTGAAATATGAGACAAAGTTCTTTGCTGACTCACTCAGATGAGAAAATGGGGGAAGGAGGAGACAGGAGAGATCTGATCTCAGGAGGGATGAAAAAGTCTGGAGAAGTCACTGTGGGTGGGATAGTGAATCAATTATGGAGATATAAAAGAACTGCAAGTTCAACAGTAAGATTGTGCAATATTAATTTATAATAGACCCAGTTATCATGACTTTGTCATTTTCTCTAGCTTCATATAATAGCATGTGAATAGGAATGAAGAATGAGGTTGGCTGGAATGATTAGACTGGCGGGGTTGGGGGGGGTGGGGCGGAGGATTGGCAGGATAAGGTGAATGATAAGATAAGGAAGCCAGGGACTTGAGAGAAAACAAGAGTCTAGTGGAAACAGAGTGGAGAGAGGCAAAAAAGAGGAGCCTAACCAATGCACAGGTGATGGAATAGTCACAGTGTCATGGTGAGGAACAAGGTTAGGGTCATAAGCACTGGCACAGGCAGAATAACAAGAGATTCTGCTCAGATAAAGGAATTGACTGAATATGGGCAAGTAGTGTCTTTGTGGGAGATGGCAAGATCAAGGGTATGTGACCATCTTTGTGTGTAACTGAAGTGGGATGGAGGAGGTTATGAGAAGTAAGGAAATTGAGCAACTGGGAAGTTAGGGTATATATCAATATGTATGTTGAAATTTCTTAGTGTGAGGACAGGAGTTAAGACTATAACTCTTGAGGGAAAAATAATTTTATGAATAAAAGGGAGGAGATATAGAGAATGGTAATTAACTGGGATGGATGCATCAGCTGGAAGGATGGATGGTTTTTTGAGAATGAGGAAGCTATGGACATGTTTATAGACCTCATTGAGACGGGAAGAATGTCCCAGAGTTTGGCAAATAACTACCAGAAGCTTGATTGGGTGAAAATATGGTTTAAATGTCCCTTAAAGGAGGCAAAGCTGTTAGGGAAATGGAGGAAGGGGCTATAAGTGATACTAGGGGATGAGTCTCAGCTCCTCCATCATGATCATGAGTCTGGGCATATGAAAGTGGAGCCAGTGCTGGAAAAATTGCAAGGGAGGCTGGGTCATCAGGAGGAAGCCAGATCTCAGCAAGTGCTAGAAGGGAGAGAGAAAAAAGCCTAGGATGAAATCTGATTTGTTACCCATGGTACAAGCTTCCAGAAGGTGCTGGGGAAATGATGGGTAGATCTTGAGTGGAATGTTGCGAGGGTCATATTTGAGGTTCATTTGTTGTATTTCTATTCTTTTTAAATTTGTTTATCTGGGTAGATCTTATTTTCCTGTTGTAGAATTGTAAAAGTTATGAGTCCTCGGTCTAGAATAATGACTAGCACACACAGAAATTGCTTGAGGAAAAAAATTGAACTGGTGTCCCCCATCATTGAGTCTCACCTCTCATTTTGTCTATGAATTGCATTTTCTTCTCCTGTTTGTTTTTGGGTGTTCTTCTTTTCTATTTGTTTCCAGAGTGGCAAACCACCATATTAGCAAATGGCCAGAAGGCTGTGTGGGTGAGCTCCTTCTTCCCACAGTCAAACCTTAATTGGCTGATTCAGTTAGCTAATTACCCCTGTGCTTGCCCCTGGGGCCTGGGTGTTGGTTGGCTTGGCTCTCTGACTGATGGCATCTCTGGCATCTGGCATCGGCATCCTTCCAGCTGTGTGCCCCCTGCCCTGCTCCTCTGAGAACTTGGTCATTAATGCCAAACCCTTCTGTGCTGAGCTCCCAGAATCCAGTCTCTTTTGGGAAGCCTTCTCTCTCTTTAGAGTCTCTAGATATACTCTTTAGTTCAGAGGTTGCTCCTCAGGGCTAAATCGGTCTACTGGGAGTTGGCTGCCAGCAAACTCTGATTGATAGAAGAAAGAAATTCTAGGTCTCAAGTTGGTGGACCTTCTGATTTTTCAAAATTCACAGAGTTCTAGCCTATTCCTTTGGGCCATTCCAGGATTCTGTTACCCAAGAGCAAGAAAGAATAGCCTATTGTGGTCATGGCCTGTGTCAGCCCCTAAGCAAGGATGTAACTTGTCTATTGGCTAAACCACATCCAGAAGTGAATTTGCTGGAGAGGGGGGAAAGATGGTGGTCACCACTTTAAGTCTGAGTCCATTCTCTCCAGGAGCCATGAGCTCCTGGTTTTATAGGTGTTTGCACTTTGGTTCCACATCTTGTAAAAATGATGATCATTTATATAGCATTTTAAGGTTTTTAAATATCTCATTCCACCCCCAGCCCCCTTTTCAACATGGTGAGACAGGTACTATTATCACCCCCATTTTACCAATGAATGAACTGAGACAGACAGATTGAGCAACTTGCTCAGGGCTACACAGCTAATAGGCACTTAATTTAGGTCTTCCTGATTCTGAGTTCTGATCTCTAGCTGCCCAGTAAATTGCTTTTCTTCTCAACAAATATCCCCCGATAAATCTAATTAATACTAATTGGTTAGTTGATATTGAGGAGAGATCAACTGTCCAAAATTTTGGGGCAGCAGTCTCTGGTTAGGTGACAAATTATTATTTGATATTTGGAGAGGGAGGAGAAATGTATTATATGGGAGCTCATGAGCAATAGTGTTAGACATTTGTAGTCCCTAAAGATTGCCCCTAGAACTAGGTAAAGAAATATAGTCAGTCATGTTCTGGGGCCCTGACTTGCCAGTGGGAACAAAGATTGGCAGAATGAGTCCAGAGCTGGTACATTGTGATTTATTTATGTTTGTACTTCTATTTGTTCCTTCTTCCTCATAGGAAGTGAACTCCTTGAGGGCAAGGATTCTTTAAAAAAAAAAAAAAGTTTTTTCATTCTCACATGGTTAAAACAATGCTTGACACAAGAATAAGCATTTAACAAATCTTTTTTGGAAAGAATTATGACAATGACCATGAAATATAAATGAAATACATACCAGATATATGAAAATAAATGAAAAAACAATTAAAAGGAACTTGGACTTTGAGTAATAGAAAACTCAAATCCACTTCTTTTTTTGTCATTTAATAAGTTGGTTTTCTGCTATATCCTATTTCTCATGACCCATTTGGGATTTTCTTGGCAAATATACTGGAATGGTTTGCCATTTCCTTTTCTAGCTAATTTTACAGGTGAGGAAACTGAGGCAAAGAGAGTTAATTGACCAGCCCTGGGTCACACATCTAATCAAAGCATCTGAGGCTAAATTTTAAAGACATGTCTTTCTGATTATAGCCCCAGTTCTCTATCCATTGTGCTTCCCAGCTACCCTCTTCCCTTATAGCAAAAAGGTGGAGACTATCTTGCCAAATCTGCTTCTTTTTTTTTTTTTTTTTACTTAATTATCTTTATCACAACAGTAGTTTCAGTGGTTCAGTCTGGTGGTAGGTGGGAAATGATGGCTTACCTTAAACACAAGAGACATCAATAAAACAACTTTTAAAGGAAAGAAAAATGAAACCAAAAATGCTTCACTAGTGACCTCAACTCTGAGTACTCTTGCTCCCTGGAGCTCATCTGTATTCTATCACCTTCTTCCAACTGCCAGAAACAGCCTCTTCCTCTTCCTCTTTTGAAGTTCATCTATTTTGGACTGCATGCTAAGGTTTAATTTCCTGTCTTTTCTTTCTTCTCTTCATGGAAATCATGTCCAAAGGAAGAGGAGAATTATTGCTGAAAAATGTTCCCTCATCTCATTCTAAATATCTAGGAGTCTTTCCAGGGTTTAAGTGCATCCTTAGAGAAGAGTGTACAAAACAGACATCTCCCTGAGGACCTGCACCTCTGGTGTGGAAGTTTGCCAAGCCTTTTTCAGGGCTGCTCATCTACTTTGGGAGTTCATGTCACCCAACTCTTCCCAGTGCCTCCAAGAAGCTGTAGCATATACAGTGGCCACACTCTGGCAAAACTGTCTTGACAGGCTGAACTGGGTAACTGACAGACCTCAAACCTATTAGCGAATGGGGGGGGTCTTTACCCCAAGAGTGTGAAGACTTTCCCTAGTTGAGTGGACAGGTGAGAAAAATTGGTTCCAATGAAGAGGGCTGAAGAGTCATCGAAGCACTTAAAGTTGGTCAGGTATTATAGACCCCAAGATCATCCACTGCACCCCAGGCCATTGCCATTTGTCTTCACTTTGGTCTTGCCACTGAATTCCAACGACTGCAGAAGAGACAGCGAATGACAGACTTTGTGCAGTTCTGCCTCTCTTAAATCCAATTCTGGAGCAAGTCAAAACCCTACCTTGTGATGTCATTGGTAAAGACAAGGGCCCCGGCAACGATCTCTGTCATCATTTCATGTGCTAACTTCCAATGATACTCTAAATTCACACACCAATCCTCCATAAGCTTTCTTTTCTGAAACCAGTTACCTTTAGACAGTTATTGGAAGAGACATACTCCTGGGAAGATATTATTTCCCAGCTCCTGGAAATAGCTATTTCACTTCTTAAAGTGCTCAGCAAATACCTGGCACATAGTAGTGCTCAATAAATACTCATTGGTTTGACTTGATATGATTTAAAATTGGTAGGAGCATGGACTTGAGAGCTGGGAGGGATTATGGAGTCTAATCCTGTAATATTTATAGATGAGGAAAATGATGATGTGACTCACAGAAGACCACAGTTTTTCCTTAATACAAAAGCTCCCCTATTTGCAGCCCCTTTCATTCAGTTCTTCTTGTCCCTACGGTCACACTAATAATGATCTGGGGATATATGGTGGAACAAACATCATCAGTGATTGACTGCATTTAGAGTATGAAAGATGGATAGAAAGTAGTCTTCAACTTGGTTCTGGTCCGGTCCTATGTGCTGCCAGCAAAATAATGGCATTATAATGAGCTAGTTTTTAGAATTCACAATTAAAACCACCTTGGACTTTATAGAGTGATCTAGGCTTGTTGAGAGTAGGGATGATCATTTGGTTTTGTTTCACTCAGGACAGTGCACAATCTTGCTTTCAATCTTACCTCGATGTGGAGGTAACCCTGGGTGAAATTGAGTGACCATTTACTGAATTCTAAGTAATTATGTTTATTAAATGCAGTACCCATCAAGAGCCATTACAGATCTTGAAGTATGGAAGTATAAGAACAAGGCACACACACACAGAAGCTATTTAACAAAAGCTTGCTGAAAATAACAACCCAATGAAAAAATGTTCCACGTCATTACTAATAAGAGAAGTCCAAATCAAAACAACTCCAAGGTTACACTTCACACCCAAGAAATAGACCAAGAGGACAAAAGATGGGAATGATCTCTGTTGATGAGACTGTAAAAAGGGAGACACCCCTTTACATAGTTGGTGGGACTGTGAATTGGTCTAGAGAGTAATTGGGGACTATTCTAAAATGTTCATGTCATTTGACCCAGAAACCCACTGTTAGGTATTTACCCTGTGGAGGTTAAAGATAAAAAGAAAGGTCCCATATGTGCCAAAATGACAATAACTTTAAAAAAATTGTGGCAAAGAACTTAAAACCAAGTAGATGCCCATTAATTGGGAAATGACTAAAGAAATTATGGTACGTGATGTCATAGAATATAAGTGAATGATAAAAAAAAATGATGAATATAAGGGATACAGTGGAAAACTTATAAATCGGTATGGAGTGATGTAAACAGAACCAGGAAAACAATATACACAATGACTACAACAATGTAAAAGGAAACAACAATAAAATGGAAACTGAAAGCTGCATAATTTTAATGGTCAAGCTTGACCCAAAGAAATGATAAAGGAGTAAATTTACCTCCCTGCCCCACTCTTTTTCTACAGAAATAGAGCTCTGTGGGGCATATTCTATCTATCTGTCTGTCTGTCTATCTATATCTTCAGATTCTGCTGATTTGTCACTTAATTTTCTTTCTTTTTTTATTCTTTGTTATAAGGGATGGCTCTGGATAGGGAAAAGGAAATGGATATATTCAGAAATAAAGGTGATATGAAAATAAAGTATCAATAATTTAAAAACCCTTATGCTTATTGAGAACATTAATGAATGAAAGGAAAAATATAGGGTCTAATTCAATTCATCAAAATTTAAGTATCTACTATGTGAAAGGCACTCTTCTAGTCCTGAGGATACACAAGAAAGGAACAGTTTCTGTTCTCCAGGAGTTTGTATTCTACTGAGTGGATAGAACATTTATGCAGATAACAAGTATAATCTCAAGAAGCAGGGAGTCCTTTCAGCCAGGCTGCTTAGCCGAAAAATCCAGGGGACAGAATGCTAGACTCAGGCTTAGACAGCAGCTGTATGATCCTGGGAAAGTAACAACCTTTCAGCCTCAATTTTCTCATCCATAACATATGTACCTCAGAGTTGTGACGGTTAAACAAGATAAAACATATTATACTTTGTGGATTTTAAAGCATTATGCAAATACAACTATAAAAATTATAATGATCATCGTCATCATCATTATTACCATAAAATGCTTCTGGAAGGAGGTGGCTTGTGGGCTGTGCTTGGGAAGGTAGAATCTTACTTAGGAAGATTGAGGTCAAGGAGACTAGACATTTAGAAGAAGCAGATTCCATGAATTCTGATTGTTAGCAGTTTTGCCAAACAAAAGCACTGCCATTCTCCCTCTTTGGCCCTATGAATGGATGACTCATTTGATAAAAGTCTTCATTTTTGTCCCTATATCCCCAATGCTTCTAAAGGTACCTGGCACACAGTAGGCATTTAATAAATCCTTGTTGAAGGAATTAACAAATGAATATTTGCAAACCAATTCTTCCTACTAGGAGAAAGGCTTTTTTTTTTTTTTTTTTTTTTTTTTAAGATATTAAGCATTTTTTTTTCCAATCTTGGGCACACCATTAATCTGTTTAGCAAATTCTTCTTAGATTGCCCCAAAGAAGAAGTGGGGCAAGGCAGACTGCTGCGGCGTGGGAGCCAGGATCATAATTTCTGCAGCTCCCCTGTACCTCCAGGCTGCCATTGGGTTTTAATTAAACCCGGTTTCCACCACTTCGATGACTTTATTGGCCTTCAGAGGCTTCAGGACTGCTCTTGCTGGTCCTCTGCCAGGGAGAAAACTTTGCAGAGGAAAATAAAACCTTGTATTTCTTTCTCCAACTTGGGAGGGAGGGAGAGAGAGAGAGAGGAGGCAACAGCAAGGGGAGGAATAAAAGTTGGGAAAATAGGACATGACAAATTCTGAGATCCTTATTTTATTTCTATTTATTCATATATGTAAATATATTTATTTTTGAGATCGTTATTAGACCCATGCCAAGGAATTTAGAGACGCTGACCCTAAAAACTTGTTCTTGACTCCACAAAATTAACTTTTCAGTGACTCAGTGGGGAGACACCAGGCAGACGGCTGAGGGAGCCGGGTCCTAGCCCAGAAGGGAGGCTGGGGGAAGAAATGGAGAGGGAAGGGGGGGGGGGGAAACAAGGAGGGACTATTCTGGCAGAAAATAATGACTTCCTCAACGTGCCCTTTTACCGCTTCCGGATGTCATAGGAGAATTGGTTTCCCCAGTCTCCAAACGTTTTCCCCACCAGCCAGTCACCAGAGCCTGAAATTTCCAGCCTTAGCTAAGCGTTTGTTTCCCCAGGAGGCCCCTATAAAAATGTAAATATCTCTCCCCAGAGAAGTAACACATTAACCTAGGAATCCCTCTGGAGACTGTAAATCTGCGGAGCCCAGGACCCCGAAGGAATGATACAATGGGACTGGTATGTCTATTGCAGGAGGAGGAGGAGGAGAGTTTGGGAGTCTAAGGAGCTCCCTCCGGAAAAGAGGCATTTTAGCCAGTTTGGAGAATCCTAGATTTAAAAGTGGAATGGATAGTCATCTAGGTAGCCTAGGGAATAAAGCGGGAAAATCCAAGTTTGAATCTTTCCGGAGACACTGGCTGTACGACCCTGGGCCAGTCCCTTAACTCCTGCTTCCATTTCTTCGAGGGGTTGTAAGAATCCAAAGAGCTGATTTATGCGAAGCCTCTGGCAAATCTGTAAGTGCTACAGAAATGTTAGCTATTTAGTCTGAGGTCCTCTGCGCTGGTTATCCGAGGGGTCCCTGAACTTGACTGGAGGGGGAAAAAGTCATTTCCACCCCCGCCCCTTCCCCATTTTTAGTTTCTTCACTAACATTGCAATTGAGGACTTTTCAATTGTTTACAAAACTATTCGGGGAAGGGGTCCCCAGGCTTCACCAACCCCCAGAGGATCCAGCGTAAAAAGACGACGAAGCTCTTTCTAGTCCAACTCCCTCATTTTATGGAGGCCCCGAAAGGCCGTAGATGAGTCGAAAGGACGGAACCCCCTGTTTCGTAAATGAGAATCTATGGCCACGGAAGGTAAAGGCTGGCTTAGTGTCCTCTCCCGGTGAACTGGGGGTTCCCTGAGAGACGGATGGTGGCGGAGGTGGGGGCTTTTGCCTTTCTTGGTATCTCCACCACAGTATCTGGCCCACAGCGGGAGCTTAATAAATGTTCAGTTTTTCACTTTAGCGTTTAGTGCACTTAGTAAGCGCTAGTGGATTGATTGAGCCCCACCCCCACCCCGTGGTCCATTATTTGCCGAGGGGCACGGTCTGGATGCTAACCTCGGGGGAGGGTCGGGAAGAACGCTGCGAAGGGCCTTCCGGAGAGCCAAAGCTCCCCTCCCTTAATCTAGTCATCTGTGGGGAAGGTCCCGGCGCAGTGACTCACTCCCTTCCTCACACCTTTGGCTCGCCGAGCGCGGACCGCAGGAGGATGCCCAGGGGCATCCCGGCTAGGCCGTCCTCCCCGCTCCCCGCAGAGTGGCCCCGCGAGTCCCGGCCCCGCGAGTCCCGGCCCCGCGAGTCCCGGCCCCGCTTTCTCCGCTGTTCGGGCCCAGGCAGTTCTTGCTTCGGCTCCCTCCCGGCTCGCAGCCCCGGGCACAGAGGGAGGGTCTGTCTCCCCTCCCCCTCTCCCAAGCCGCGTTCACCTTTCGGCCGCGGGCGAGCCTCAGGTTGTGGGCGGGGCTTCGGGAAAGCCGCCTCCACCCGCTTCCTCGCCCGGCCCCGCTCCGCATGGGGAACCGTCCATTGTTCCCGGGCTCGTGGGCAGTCATCTCCCGGCTCTGCCCGACCGGACCGGACCGAGCCCCGCCCGCCCCGCAGTTACCCCGGCGGCCCTCGGGACTCCGGGCGGGGACGAGTTTAGTCCGTCCTTAGCCTCCTCGGCGGGGGTCCGATCCGGGGAAGGAGCATTAAGCGCTCACCCGGTGCCAATGCCAGGGACCCAGACAAGGAACCCACTGAAAAGGGCACGTGGGAAATACCGAGGAAGCTTCTGGGCAGAAGGAGGGACTTTGGCAGGGAGGCGGCTCCCCGGAGGGAGGGCATCGGGGAAAGCTGGGGGTGAGGGTGCCTGTGGGAAACCGATCCCGGGGTTCTAAGTAAGTTGGAGGGTGAGGGCCTGGGCTCGGAGATCCGCGGCGGACGTCGCCACACGGCCGAGCCGCGCCCCAAGTTCCCTGCGCCCGAGCGCGCTCGGCCGCTCTCCGGCCCGGCCTTCGCTGCCTGAAGGGCCTCAGAAAGCAGTCCCCGAATCACCTCCTCAGCGTCTCCGAGCACAAGAACGATCGCGCTTCTCCTCAGATGAGTCTGGGAGGGAAACAACCTGCAAACTTTGCCGTGAGATTCGTTACCCAGGAAATAATGTTGCCTCGGAAATCAAAGGATCAGGATTCGAATCCTACTTTGGGTGTCGACTACTTCTAGTTTATTAGCGGGGTTTCTTTAACCTCTCTGTGCCTCAGTTCCCCATCTGTAAAATGGGGACCTTCCATGGAGTCTTCTAAGAAACTCCCCCCATTTCTCAGGTTGTGATTTCCCCTTTTCAGAACACTCAATTTCTTTGGAGTTTCCCCAAAAGGGGTTACAGCGCTCTCAGCCAAAGGCATTTCTTGTCTGAGTGACACACTCCATGAGGGCATAGTTAGTTCCCCACTTCTGTTTGTGGCAGGTCATCTTGCAAAAAGTGCACGCGAAGGCAATGCATGACCAGGGATAAAAGGAGGATTTGGAACCTCTCAATACAATGAAGCACTGTGGCAAGAGCCAAAAGGAACCCCTCCACAACTGGGCAGACTTTGCCTTCATTCTTCTTCCTTCTCCTCAGTGCGGGACCTTCTCTCTCCCTGGTCCCGAGTCCCGTGCCCTGGGTGAGCAGGGCTTCAGCGTTCCTGTTCAGCCCTCCTTCCCTAACATCAACCAACCCACCGAGCAGCAAGCATTTAGAAAGCGTTTGGAGGGTCCAAATGCTCAGTGATTATCATGCGTCAGTCATAGGGTCAACTAAGCACAAGGGAATCCAAGGAAAAGTAAAAACAGGGCCTGTCCCCTGGGACTTGACTTTGGTGATGTTTCATTAGATCAAGATGAGACTTTCTAGGCTTACCAAAGGTAGCATGGCACTCCCGTGTACTGGAGACTTTGATTAGTGTAGCCTCTGCCCCTCCACCAAAGAATTAAAGAGGATGCTATTTGGAAGCTTTTTCAGATGCTACTTTTCCACCAAATCTGGATTCTGACAACCTCAGCCCGCTAGGATCATAGGAAGGGGTCACAGGGACCATCTGGCCCTTCTCATTCTACTGTTGAGGACACAAGGTCACACCAAAAAAATAAGCCTCAGGAACAAGATTATCCTTAAACCTGGGTTCAAGCTCTATGACCTTCTGGGGCCTCAGTTTCCTCATCTGAAAAATGATGGTCTCAGTCTAGTTAACTTCTAAGATCCCTTCCAGTTTTAAATGTATGATGCTATAAAGATAGACACATTCAATGTGTTTGAATGGGTGAAAAGGGGCGGCTGTGTCGGGACAAGGGATGACTAGGGATGGCTGAATGACTTTTAATGATTTAAGGACAGGTTTTAGGTAGCTATCTAGCTAAAGAGAGACACTGCAAAGATATATGATGGTTCTGGCAGAATATTCTGCTATTTCAAGCGCAGCAGAAGTAGAGTGCTACTTAATTGTAGCACAACTGTTAATATAAGTTCTATATTAGCAGTCACCAGAAAAAGTCTTCCTTTTCCTGGCCTTGAAATATGTCTATTTCTTTGGGGAGAAATAAGAAGAATAGATATTGTCTCCAGAAGGCCACTCTTAAATATGTATGTGTGTATGCAATCAATGTGTTAAATATACACGTGTGTATCTGTATAGATGAACACATATGTTGGATGATAAGATCAGAAATTTATAGCTGCAATAAATCTTAAAGGTCTAGCCCACTTCTTAACTTTACATATCAGGAAACTGAGGCCAAAAGTGGTGAAGAAAATTGCTTATTATGAGTCAAGTGGCAAAGGATGAGATTTCTGACTATATTCAGAGCTCCCAGAGGCACATGTGGGGACATGGGTCTTGCCTTTAAGTTTCTTGGCTCTTCTTTTACATAAGCATCGAGTTCCAAAATGTAAGGGAAAAACAAGCTGGGAGCGCGCTGCAGCCGGCCTCCCAGGCCAGAGCTCTGGGCTTTGCCTCTGAGTGAGCCCCTCCTCCTCCTTCTCCAGCCTTCTCAGCTGGGGACAGGTTTTCTGTTGCAGCACCTGCCTCCGGTCCAGCTCCTCTGATTCGGATGGTGGGTTTAACATCCTAGAATTTCTCCCTTGAGATTGATTCCTGCCTTGCCTGCAGCTCTGAAGCAGTGATGAAAAGCTTCCAGAGAGGCAGGTACTGCTTCCCAGAGGCTTGTGGGCTTGCCTGGCTCTCTATGGCTTGGTTCCTGGGCCTCTGAGAGCCTCCCTGCCTTTTGGATCAGTGCTGAAAGAGACTGCTTCCCGAGGCAGAGAATGGGATACTTCTACTCCTCATCATTTCATGGATGGAGTCAATTTCTGACTTGGGCCCAATGGAGGAAGCTTTACCTGTCCAAGCAAGCTGATCAGACTCCCGTCTCCTTTCAGTTTTAATTGGGGCTTTAACTACCAATCCATGGCTCAGGATTCACACACATCAGGTTGAACTTGAGGTCGTCTCCACATTTAATTCCCCCTTTTTCAGATAGTTCTCTGGGAACCCCAGAATAGAGTTCATGACTAGGTCTCCTCTGTGGGTTCCAGCTGCCAGAAAAGCCTCCAAGATAACATAACTTTCATCATCATTATCCTTGCCAAGCATTTTAGGGATGCCTACTATACCAAAGGTTTCTCTGAGGGCTGAGGTTGCAAGGAAAGGCAAAAGCACTTTCTCTGTCCTCAAGGAGCTCACTCTCTAGTTGGGGAGACAGCAAGCAAACAACTAGGAAAGGGGGAGGTGATTCAGAGGGAAGGCAGGAGGGGACCTCCTGCACGCCAGCTGGGGATTCGAGGTATATCTTGGAGGAAGCCAGAGGAGGAAGGAGGCAAGGGGGGCAGGGGTGAGCATTCCAGGAAGCAGTCACAGCTTAGTTCTTCTCCTCCTCTTCCAGCAGAAGTCACACTGAAAATGCAAAACAGCAGAGAATCCCCATAAATGGTAAAACTCATCCTGTTTCCAGTGAGGAAGCTCAGGATCCTATTGAAGCCTCTATCTTTACAGTATTAATTTGAGGACTTGTATTCTTCCAGAAGGAAAATAAATTTAGGATTGGGAGAGATGAAACCCTTGGTGAAGTCGCCCCAGGGTTCTAGGCAGACCCCCAGGCTCATCTTACTCTCCTGTAGTCTTGGTCTCTCCTTAGAAGAGAAAACAAACAGGAGGCATCCATTGCCCCTTTTACATTGGACTTGAACTATCTGAATCACTCCCTGTAGTAGCAGAGTCAAAGTCCAGATTTGTGTTCGGCTGAACAGTGACTCAGTCTCTTGTTTCAGTTCTGAAGCCATTCATTCTCCTTGAAGATGGTGGTACTTGTTCAGCAACTTCTCCTTTGCACTCTAGGAACTGGGTCCAGAATTTTTCAGAACTCAGCTCTATCCAGGGATTTCCCTCTCTGTTCAAGAGGTTGGGTCCAAACCTATCCACTTCCCTCCAATCCAAGAACCGTTAGATCACGTGCTCTATGTGGTACCATTGATGTTCCCCTCCTGAGCCCAGTGGATGAGATTTTAGGGCACTGTAATAGCTCTCTGAGGCTGCTCTTATGGGACCCCAGGAAAGGCCCTATTCATCTGGACCTTCTTTTCCCTATTTGCTCTGAAGTCTGCTGTTTCTGTATCTCTCCCCTTTGTCTCCCTCTATATCTAAGTTTCTGTCTCTTTTTCTTCCTCCCTCCCTCTCCCCTCCTTCCCTTATCCCTCCCCCCTCCTTCCTCCCTCCCTCCCTCCCCCCTCCTTCCTTCCTCCCTCCCCCCTCCTTCCTCCCTCCCTTCCTTCCTTCCTTCCTTCCTTCCTTCCTTCCTTCCTTCCTTCCTTCCTTCCTTCCTTCCTTCCTTCCTTCCTTCCTTCCTTCCTTCCTTCCTTCCTTCCTTCCTTCCTTCCTTCCTTCCTTCCTTCCTTCCTTCCTTCCTTCCTTCCTTTCTTTCATTTTTATTTACCAGATATATGCATGGGTAATTTTACAACATTGACAATTGCCAAACCTTTTGTTCTAATTTTTCCCCCTCCTTCCCCCCCCATGTCAGGTCGACCAATACATGTTCAATATGTTAGAGTATAAATTAAATACAATATATGTAAACATGACCAAACAGTTGTTTTGCTGTACAAAAAAGAATCGGACTTTGAAATAGTGTTCTGTATCTTTTTCTATGACTGTCTCTTCACTCTTTTTCCTTCTGTTTGTTTCCTCTCCTGATTCTCTCTATTCTGTCTCTGTCTCGATTCTGTATCCAACTTGCTGATCCATTTTATTGATCAGGTCAAAAAGAGGACTTCAGATAGATAGACCTCATATTCCCCAAGATAAAATTAATGCTTCAGACTTTATTCAAACATTCTTTTAAAAATGTGAATTCACCACCAGGCTCAGGGGTCAGGAAGACAGTGGCCTTAAGGATTTACCATTTAGGAAGAGTCCCTTGATGTGTGAAGTGCTAAGTGCATGTTTGGGGTCAGATGGTAATGTAGTAGCAATTGTTCACATTTATACTATGACAGTGTGTCTTGGGGATGTGGAATGAGGAGGAAATGGAGTCCAGTATTCTTAATTATTGGTTCCTTGGTTATGGAGAACGATTGACTTTCACTGCAAATTTTAGCACTTTTCCCACTCAATTTTAACAAGTAGATAGAAGGTACTCGGGTTTGTGGGGTGGGCTGGGGAGAAAAACTTGAAATAATCTGAGGATATGCTCAAAGTCTATATGAACATATGAGAAATGTCTAAAATTGACTTACCTCCCAAAATCTCATCAAGTTGACTGGGTAGAGGGAGGAGAAGGGAGGAAAGGGATGGAAAAGGAGGGAGAAAGGAGGAAAGGGAGGGAAAAGTGGGGAGAGGGGGTAGAGGGGGAAGAGAGACAGACAGACACAGCACAGACAGAAACAGATAAAGACAGAGAGACACACATAAAGAGACAGACAGAGACATCGAGACAAAGGGAAATAGAGACAGAGGGACATAGAAAGACAGGGAGAGAGAGACACACAGACAGGCAGAGAGGCAGGAGAGATCAAGCAGGAGAGCTGGGCAGTGAATAAATGACATTGCTCTCTTCCACCCTGGCCACATGGAAGCCGTGCCCTCTGTGTTCTGGCCTTCTCCTTCTCTCACTAGAGCTCAGACTTTTCTGCCTTTGGGACCCTGGGCTCAGGGGAGACCCCACCTTAATCAGCTGGTCCCACTTAAGTGAAGCAGAGGCACAAAACCTGTCAGTCTCGTTCTCTTCCAGAGCCCTTCAGGACAGGGGCAAGGCAGCAGTCTGGACGGCATGACCCAGGATGGGGGGAGCAGAGGTGCTAATCATACATCCCCCCACCTGATGGCTTCTTTCAAAGCACAGCTCAGGGCCCACTTCCTGTAGGAGACCCTTCTGATCTTCCTAGTATTAATGCTCCCATGACCTTCCTCCAAAATCACTCTGTTTATTCCTTACCTGTGGCACAAGTAGAATGGAACTGCTCTCCCGATTTCCACTATCTCCCATGAGTTTAATCCTCAGAGGGTAGATACTAAGATGAGTCCTCTCTGTGATGAAGGGGACATCCAATCCATTGGGAGACATTTGTTTAATGATTTCTGTCAATTAGCTAAAATCTCACCTCCCACCAGAAGCCTTTCCCAATCCACCTCAAGACCTCTGTTGACTATCTTCAGTTTATCCTGTATATGCCTTGTTTGTCTGTAATTGTTTGCATGTTCTCACCTATTACACTGCAAGCTCCTTGAGACCAGAGACTGTCTTTTGCCTGGTACATAGTAGGTACTTACAATTAGATAAATTTAATTAGTTTTTTAAGTACTTAAGAAGATAGTAGAGTCAATATAATTAGTATGCAAACTTTACCTCATGATTCAGGCTAGTTCCTGTGCTGGAGAAAGCCATCTGCATCCAGAGAGAGGACTTAGGGACTGAAAGTGGGTCCCAACATAGTCTTTTCATTTTTGTTGTCCTTATTTGCTTGCTTTTTTCTCATCTTTTCCCCTTTTTGATCTGATTTTTTTTTTTTTTAGAAGAATTACACGTTTCACCTATAATGGATTATTTGCTATCTAGAGGAGGAAGAAGGGGAGGAGGGAGAGAGAAATTTGAAACATAAGGTTTTGCAAGGGTGAATGTTGAAAACTAACTTTGCATGTATTTTGAAAAATTAAAAAAAAAACTATTATTAAAAACAAACAAAAAAAGAATTGATGGAATCTGAATGGAGGTGGAAATATGCATTTTTCACTTACTTTAAAAAACAAACTTCACCTCAAAATTCTGTGACACTTTTCCAAAATACAAAAAGAGTTGAGGGGAAAGTAAACTCAAGCTGAGCGAGCATATGTGGCAAAGGCTTCATTCACAGCTCCTGGAAGTCCTTTTGCTAGAGTCTGTAAAGATGTTCCCCTTAGATATAGCCCAGTTCCCCACCCCTTCCTCAGCTTTTTGTAGAGTCTTGAATCTCACCCAGTTTATCCTTGGCTCCAGATGTATAGGCCACTGCCAGCTATTCTGGAGATGCTGGGGGGACGTTGCTGATTGGAAGAGGGAAAGTCCAAAGTGCTTTGAACTGTTTGAAGTTCACAAGGTCCTCCTCCAAGAAGGGAGATGGGGAGGAGGCTGAGGCAACCTCCTACTCACTCCCCCTTCCCCCCAGCTGCTCCTCTGGGGTTTGGCTGGAATACTCTCTCCTGGCTCACCTCTCCCTGGAATCTCGATTCCAACCAGCTCCAGGGCACACCCAAGAGGGTGTGACCAATCTCACATGAGTCTGAACTCACTTCCTGGTGCACCTGGGGAGGTACCTGCTTCCTGTCCATCCCTAGTGGATGGACTATAGAAATGTGTTGATTCGGGGTACATGTAGAATCACTAATTTTAGAGAGAGTCGGGTGATTTGATTGACTTATTCCATTAATTTCTCCCCCTTCCTCATTACCTTCTTGGTTACTTATCTATGTACATGCTGCTTTCTCACAACTGAAGGTGAGCCCCTCAAGGACAGGTACTGGTTTTATTCTTCCATTCCCGGTGCCTTCCAGGAGCTGGCACATAGTAGGCACTCAATAAACACTTGTAAGTGAATCTCCCACCCTTTTCCCCTTCTGCCCTGCCCTGTGCCCACATTCTAGGTGAATCCTGGTCACCTACCCTCAATCAGTCAGTAAATATTTATTAAGTCCCTACTATGTGCCAGGCACTGGGCGTTCAAAGAAAGACAAAAGAAGATGCTCCCTGTTCTCAAGGAGCTTATAGGCTAATAAGGAAGACAATCCAAATACAACAACGTAAAAACAAAATATAGACAGGATAGAGTGGATCCAATCTCAGAGAGAAGGGCTGGCATTAGGGAAGATAGGAAAAGGCTTCTTATTAAAGGTGGGCTTTGAGCTGGGATCTGACTGTGGAGATGGCTCCAAGATAGGAGGGCAGGCAGTAAAAAGGCTGGAGGGTCCTGGAAGTTGGTTGTGTCAGTAGGGAAGGAACTCCCTCCATGTTCCAGGCGTCCCATTTGTTCCTCACAACAACTTTCATCATCACCCCCCATTTTACAGTTGAGAAAAGTGAGGCAAACAGACGAAGTGACTCACTGAGGAGCCTACAGTATACTTTGGAGGCTCTATTCAGTGCCTTTGGATGGCACAGTATGGTGGTGGTGAGAAGTATAAGCAGGCTGAAAGGGCCAGGTTATGAAAGGCTCTGAATGCCAGCAGAGAGCTGGTTCCAGAGGCTCTTTCTCGGGGTGAATGGGGCAGTGTTCTGAGGTCTCACCCCAAGATATCTCTGACCCTTAGCCATTTCTCCTTGACCTAAGAACTTCTACTTGGAGCTTTGCTGACCAATACATCCATCTACCTGCCCCTTGTAAAAGATGTAAACTTCTAGATATTGGTAAAATGGAAATAAAAGCAAATTAAAAGGGATTTGCCCTCAAGAAGTGTTTGTGTCCATGGTAGAGCAGACTTAGCCAGGGATGTGGGTGAACTCCGGAACCTGTGCCAGGCCTGCTTGCCAGAGCCCTCCTCCTCCTTGCCTTCTGCACCTGGTGCCTGACTGGAGGGCACCGGGTCTGCCGCAGGGACTAATGGCTCCCAGAGACCCAGGGACTGCAGCCTGAACAGTCCAGACTGGCCTGAGCCAAGCCGGGAGATGTTATCTTCCCCAGTGTTTTTTCTATGGCCTGGAGCGGCTTCCAGGGGATCCAGGAGGAGCGAGAGATTTCTACAAGTCCAAGAGACCCTCCTGTGTCCTGCCTGATAGTGCCCCAGGGGGTCTCAGCTGTCCAGTGGCTGCTTTGGACAGAAATTTGGTAGCTGAATGAAACATGGGGAGAGATTATCATTGAGGGGAAAACAGTGTACTTCTGTAGGAAAAAGTGGGGGTTGGGTGGGGAGGAAACACAATATGGTGGGGCCTCCCTATAAAGCAACAACACCGTTAATGAGAACACGAATGTTCTCTAGGGATTGAGCGTTTGCAGACATTTACCTTTGTCATCTCATCTGTATTATAACCTGGTGAGGAGAGCAGCTGTAATCTCTCCCAGCTGACCCGAGTTCAAGCTCTACCAGGGACAGTTATCAGAAGTAAGATTCTGATCTCATCACCGTCACTACCAAATGATAGGGTCGGACTCAACTGGGGCCTTCCCAGGCCTGGGCAAGAGTTCTGAGAAACAAAGTTGAAGAGCTCTCATCCCTTAACTCCCTCCCCCTTGAAACATAAAATTGACTCATTGAGTGGAAAAAGGTCTGAGGTTCCAGGACCTGCTTCTAATCACACGATCGGTGAGAGCTGGAATGTGTCACGTTTTCTGAATCAACGTCCTGCACCCACAGTCTGATAGAGACTTCTGGCAGCCAGCCCTGTCCGAAGGTCGCTTTCTTCTCGGGATTGGGTCAGTCCAGAAAGGAGAGTATAGACTCTGTGCAGTTATCCCTGTAACCTTGGGGAAGGTTCATAACCAAGGCCCTGGCACCGGGTCCGAGGAGGGACCTGCTCTCGCTGATTCTGTCGGAGAACCATCACACATCAGGGCTTCATTTGTAGCATCTTCATTTCTCAGTGTGTGACAAGGCCTTAATTCATGAGAGAACAAGAATCCCCTTTCCTACCTCCCTCTAATAGGAGAATTCTCATCCCCCGGTCCTGGAAAGCCTAGCCAAGGGGCAGAAGGAATCCATGCTGAGGAATCTTATCTGTGACGGCTGAGAGGAAAAAAGGGGCAGAGGTCTACTTTGAGGGGACGGGGAATTCTTCCTTCAAATCACAGAATGATGGAATCTTGGATTTCTACTCTGAGTCTCAAAGGCCACGGAATCTGGCCTGGACCTGACTAAAAAGCCTAACAAGGGGTCATCAAGTCTTTGCTAGAAGATATCTATCTACTAAAAACCAGCTTACTCCTCCCAAAGGAGCTCATTGTAATATTGGACAGCTGTAGGGTTGATTAATCTATTATTATCATAATTATTACCAGGAATAATTATGATAATACTATGCCATAATAGCATGTAATTGCTAGTAATAGAAATAATAATAATGAAAATGCTTTAGGTCTCCAAAGCACTTTAGATACATCTTCTGATTTAGGTCCTCACAACAGTCCTGTAAGGTAGCTGCTAATATCACCTGCATTTTAAAGAAGAGGATAAATGAGATTTGTCTATTTAAGTGACTTGCCTGGTGAATATCTGGGGCAGGATAGACTTAGATCTTTCTGATCTCAAGTCCAGCCACTCTGATATATCATTATGATCAGGAAATTTGCCTTGATATGAAGCTTAAATTTATCTCTTTGCAACTTTAACTCCTTACTGTGCACTCAATGAATGAATAATAATGCATTTATTAAGTGCTGCTTATGTATAAAGATAAGTCCTGGTCAAATTTGGAAATATGTTTGGAAAAATTGACACTTGTTTAACTTATATTGGATTGCTTGCTACCTTGAGAGAGGGAGAAAAATTTGCAGAGGTGAATGTTGAAAACTATCTTTGCATATATTTGGAAAAAAATACTATAGAAGAATATGTTTAACATCTATTAGATTACTTGCTGTCTAGGGGAGGAGGTGGGAAGAAGGGAGGGAAAGTTTTGGAACACAAGATTTTATAAGGGTAAATACTGAAAATTATTCGTACATATGTTTTGCAAATAAAAAGCTTTAATAAAAATACTATTTAAAAAAAGAAAATAAGATAGCATGGTCCTGGATTTCAAGGAGCTCACATTCTAATAGTAAGTGATGATACTTGGGGGTGGGGATGGGGTGCAGTTCAGCTGTCAATCAGGAAGGTCCAGCGTTCCTTAGTGACCAGGCAGATGTTGTTTGAACCCTTTGGCAGAGCCAGGGACTAAAGGGGTGAGAACTTTGTTTTGGGGTTTTCTGCTTTACAAAGCACCGCCAGGAAACATCTCTGCAGAGCTTCTTCCTCCGATGATAGCAGCGGGGATGGGGCTGGAAGCAGGACCAGCAGTCTGGGTGCCTCCAGGCAGGAGCATTTGGTTGTCATGGGCGCTGGGAGTGACTAGTGTGACTGATCCCTTCTCCACAGGGGCGGCTCATGCTGACCTCTGGGACCATCGTTTCCGCTTTCACATGACCATGCCGAGACTATATGAAGACATCAGTCACAGCCCCCCTAAGTCTTCTCTTCTTGAGGATAAACTCATGCGGTTCTTTTGATGGATGCTCTCATGGCATGATACTAATGCCTTTCATCATCCTCGTTGCCCTTCTCTGGATGCTTTATGTCTTCTTAACAGTGTCCCTAAAACACAGAAGGGGATGCTGAATCCAGAGCTGTACCCTGACTAGGGCAGGATATAAAAAAACCATCAAGTCCCTCGTTCTTGTCATTATTTCTTAATGTAAACTAAGACCATCATGGTTGTTTAAGGCTGCTATATCTCATTACTGGCACACATTGAACTTATGGTTCACTAAGACCCCAGATCCTTTTCAGACTAACCATGCTATCCCCATCTAATCATTGGGAACTTTTTTTTAAAATATAAGAATCTATAATTTTTAATTATTCTCATTAGCTTCAGCCCAAAGTCTAGCCTGCTTAGGTATTTTTGAATCCCATTTGTTTGTTACCTGACATGTGCCTTCCTTGTTAGTATCTATGATCACAGTGTCTTAGTTTATCTGATTAATTAGGAAGCTGAAGTATAGAGCCTGGGAAAGGTAGAAGAAGTATGATGCCGGAAAAAGATCAGTGGCTTTCTGAGTGGAAATACGAATTCTGTCGTGATCTGTGTGGTCTTCAGCATCATTGAATTTCCCTAGATGTCAGTTTGGGCTGAATGACCCCTGGGTGCCCACCTGCCTCTTCTACTCTCAGATCTAGATCTATGATCCTAAATATGATAAATCAAGCAAAAACCCAGAGGAAGGGAGGTCATGGTGGGGGCACGCCAATTAGGTCCCTGAAAATGCGAAGAAATAGGAAGAGTAACAGAGAGATGAATTAGGTCCCAAATAACTCCAGGTCCCGGGACCTGAAGGAAGGTCCAGTGTACAAAGTGACCTTTGTGACTGATTCCATTTGCTTCCTCTGTGACCTTGGAATTGCTGAACCCCAAACCTGGACCACCGTTTCTTCATCTATAAAAGAGGGAATTATCTCTAAATGCCATGATCTTATGAACGATAGCAAAATGCTAATATCATCAGTAAGGGAAGAACAATTAGCCAATCCCTGAATTATACCATACTTATACTTTTAAAAATCATATCGAGCTAATTGCTCCTTTTGCTAATGGTTACACCATAATTATAGACCATTAGGGGTCATTAGTAAATGAAACTTTGTTCAGATTTCACAATTGCATTTGCATTTCACAAGTGATGAATTTCATAATGGGGATCCAGGCTCAGCCAATGCTTTTATATATAAGACCTGTGATCAAAGTGTAAGCTTTGGCTAAAGCAAACTAACATGGGACTGAAATATCAGCATGAGACAATGTATGGCTTTACTAATTGCTCTGTGCTTATTCTGGACGGTAGCAAGGATTGCCCCATGCACATACATGTATACACATGCATGTGTATATGAACATATATATATCATTCTGTATTTTTTTTTTCCTAGTAAATTTATTTATTTTTACTACGAATTACTTTATGAATCTTGTTGGGAGAGAAAAATCAGAGCAAAAGGGAAAAACCATGAGAGGTTAAAAAAACAAAAACAGAAAAAAGAAGTGAACATAGCATGTGTTGATTTATATTCAGTCTCCTTAGTTCTTTTTCTGAATGCAGATGGCATTTTCTGTCCCAAGTGTATTGGGATTTCACTCTATATTTGTACATATATATATGTATATATTTACATATACATTAATATATGGAGAGACACAGAGAGAAGACAAAAGGGGAGAGATGGGGAAGAGAGATTCAGAGGAGGGGAAGAAGAGAGAAAGGAAAAGAGATGGAAGGAGGGAAAGACAGAGGGAGAGAGAGAAAGAGACACAGCCTGTCTCTTTTCAAATCCTCAATTTACAAATGACTTGTATATATAAATGGAAATCCTGAGAGTAAAAGTTCCCAGACTCTGCTCCAAGTGGAGTCAGTAACTCCTTTTTCCTAATAGAACTCTTGAGGAGGGTTTGGCAGTCTTAGGAGCCTGGAGAGGTATTTTCTTATGATAGTATAAAGAGTTTGGAAAATCAAGTCCTGGAATTTTCCAGCTGATTGGGGTTTGAGTGATGATGGATCATTTTAGTCTAACCCCCTCATTTTTTTTACTGAAACTTTTTATTTTCAAAACATATGCATGGATAATTTTTCAACATTGATCCTTGGAAAACCTTGCGTTCCAATTCCCTCCCTTCCTCCCAACCTCTCCCCTAGATAGCAAATAAACCAGTATATGTTAAACATGGCAAACTATACGTAAACCCAATATATGCATACACACTTATACAATTATCTTGTCGCACAAGAAAAATCAGATCAAAAAGAAAAAAAAATGAGAAAGAAAGTAAAATGCAAGCAAACAACAAGAGAATGAGAATACTATGTCGTGATCCACACTCAGTTCCCACTGTCCTCTCTCTGGGTGTAGATGGCTCTCATCATTACAAAATCATTGGAACTGGTTTGATTCATCTCATTGTTGACAAGAGTCACATTCATCAGCAGTGATTATCGTATAGTCTTATTGTTGCCATGTACAACGATTTCCTGGTTCTGCTCATTTCACTCAGTTCCTATAAATCTCTCCAGGCTTCTCTGAAATCCTCCTGCTGATTATTTCTTACAGAACAATAATATTCCATAACATTCATATACCACAATTTACCCAACCATTCTCCACCTGATGAGCATCCACCCAGTTTCCAGTTCCTTGACACTACAAAAGGGCTGCCACAAGCATTTTTGCACACATGAATCCCTTTCCCGCCTTTAACATCTCTTTGGGATATAAGCCCAGTAGTTACACTGTTGGATCAAAGGGGATGCACAGTTTGATATTCCTTTGAGCATAGTTCCAGATTGCTCTCCAGAATGACTGGAACAATTCACAACTCTACCAACATTATATCAGTGTCCCAGTTTTCCTACATCCTTCCAATATTCATCATTAAACTTTCCTGTCATCTTAGCCAATCTGAGAGGTTTGTAGTGGTGTCTCAGAATTGTCTTAATTTGCATTTCTCTGATCAGTAGTGATTTAGAGCACCTCTTTATATGGCTAGAAATGGTTTTAATTTCTTCATCTGAAAATTGTTCATATCTTTTGACCATTTATCATTTGGAGAATGGCTTAGATTCTTATAAATTTGAGTCAATTCTCCATATATTTTAGAAATGAGGTCTTTATTAGAACTTGAATGTAAACACATTTTCCCAATTTATTGCTTCCCTTCCAATCTTGTCTGCATTAGTTTTATTTGTACAAAAACTTAATATAATCAAAATTATCTATTTTGGGTTCAATGATGAGCTTCATTTCTTTGGTCAGAAATTCCTTCCTTCTCCACAGATCTGAGAGATTGCCTTATAATATCACTCTTTTTGTCTAAATCATGAACCCATTTCGAGCTTATTTTGGTATAGGGTGTTAGGTTGTGTCTAGCCTTAATTTCTTCCATACCAGTTTCTAATTTTCCCAGCAGTTTTTGTCAAAAGTGAGTTTTTACCCCCAAACTGTAATGTCCTCATTTTGCAGACAAGGAGCCATATTCTAATTTGACATTCCCAAGAATATGTCAGTCAATAGTCCAACCAGCCCAATTTTTTTTTTTTATTCTATTCCACTACACTCTGGATTTTCCCTTATATAGAGATGTAGTAGAAGTGCCTTGTTAAGGTGTAGAGAGGGAGTGTTATCAGGGCCTAGGAATTTTGACCTACTGCCCTGTCTTAGCCCACAATAGAATCCTTGTCCTCTGCTGCTGATATTAGTGGAGCTAACACTGCCACATGGGAGGAAATGTGGTCTTGGTGTCTTACCAGTTTCCACTCAGAATACACTTTCCCATATAAATAGTGATGAGGTGTGATGGAAACTCAATTATTACTATGGTATATGTACGTGATGTGTGAAAGACGATTTTGTGTATTTCCGTGAGAGCCCAACTACTATTCATAATAATAATAATTGCTGGAAATATTTTTTATAACTCTTTAAGATTTGCCAATGGGAAGCAATATTGCCAGAGAACTGGTCTTGAAGTGGAGAAGATTTGGATTTACTCCCCATCCTGATTCCCCTCTCCCCAAACTTTGTCTCTGAAAGTTAACTTGTCATCTCAGTGCTCTAGACCAGTGGCATCGAACTCAAATAGAAGTGGGGACCACTAAACCATAAAGATCCCTCATATTGACCTAGAAAATCATTTCTTCATATTATCTAAGTTTTGTTGTATTTTTATTTATTTTGTTAGATATTTTCTTATTACTTTTTAATTCTAGTTCAGGTCTCTCCCAACAATGTTTTGGACCACAGATGATCTTGGGCTAAGTGTTTAACTGCTCTGCTTTCTAAGATAGCATGTTGAAAACCTGAACTGGTAAAAAATCCCTGGGAATTCCCCGCACCTGATGAAGTCACGGGGCAGCTCCTATTTTTTATCCTTTACATTTTTTGAAGCTCAACAGCCCTGTCTGTGAAGTTGATTCTAGAAATGTTATTTTCCCTTTATTACAAATAAGTGGCTGGAGGCTGAGAATTTAAGTGATTTGCCCATAGTCACAGAGCGAATGTTCCAGGGGTTAGATTTGAAGCCAATCTAGGATGCTCGTCATTATGCAACAGAGTTGAACACATATGTTGTATCTGAGTCACTATTATCATTATTATCATTCTGGGAACCTTAAGAACTGGCTGTACTCTTGTTTTTGATGCTCTGAGAATGGAGTGGAAAGCTCATGGTCTTTGAACTCAGGGAAGACTCAGGGAACTAGATCTACATTTACTACCTACGCGACCTTGGAAAAATCAGGGAATTAACTCTCCTCCTGCATAAAATGGACGACTCAGACCAGATGACTCCTGAGGTCCTTGTCAGCTCCATGTCATGTTACTATTCCGTTAATTTTATATTTTATTTTAAAAATACATTTTTGCCAATGTATTTTGTCTTTACATCATAGTCATTTCTAGATTAACAAGCTTTCTTTCCCCAACATTTCCCTTTAAAATTAAATCCTTGCTTTTAACAACATAAAAACGAACAACCCAAAAAAAAAAAAACCCCAATGGAATAAAATGGTATAAAATGCCATTCCATTTTTAACACTGATTATTCTGTGGGACAATCTTTCTTGATTACAAACAGCTGACTTTCCAATGAACTTTTGGAAAGTAATGCATTTGTAAATTTGAGGCATCTTGAGTATGTATAAAATATATATGCATATATACATAATACACACATAATATCAGCTTCATCAAGAAGTAAGTTTGTGTATACACACACACACACACACACACACACACATATATATATTTATATGGAGGACAGTTAGATAGTGCTAGATAGTGCAGTGGTTATAGCACTGGGCTTGGAGTTAGGGAGATCTGAATTTTACTACCTTGGAGTTACCAAATATTCTTTCCATAAATTTGAGTCATGTTCTTCCATAAATGCATACAATGTCCATGAGAAGAACATGTCTAAACCAGAGTTCAGTAATAGGCACATGAGTAAGATACCCGTGTAACAATTGTATTTTTCTCTATAGAATTCTTGTGTATCTTCCCTTAGTTGTAGCATCTCTGGGTTGTTCACTTGGGTTCCCAGGGTCTGCTCTGTATAATATTATAAAATTATTGATCTAGAAATAGAAAATACCTTGGATTGCATTTAATGTAGCTTGTTTATTTTACAGAGGAGGGATTTTAAAATCTAAGGGAGTGAACTTGCCCATGGTCACACACACATACAGCTAGACAATGAGCAGAACCATAACTTGAATTCATGGTTTTTTGGATAGGAAACTTAGTGAATTGTAGATAATATAAAATATTTGGGAGCCTAGCTGCCAAAACAAAGTCAGGAACTATAGGAATACAATTACAAAACACTTTCTACACAAATCAAGTCAGATCTAAACAATTGGAAGAATATCAAGTGCTCATGGGTAGGCTGAGCTAATCTAATAAAAATGACCATTCTACCTAAATCAATCTATTTATTATTCAGTGCCATACCAATCAAATTGGCAAGAAACTACTTTATTTACAGAGCTAGAAAAAATAACAGCATTCATTTGGAAGAACAAAAGATCAAGAATTCCAATGGAATTAATGAAAAAGATATTAAAGTAGGAGGAGCAATTTAATATATACAGAGAGCTGTTCTTGGAATTCAGAAGACAAGAGTTTTAATTCTGCCTTAGATACTAGCTGGGAGCCTTCGGGCTTCTTGCTTTTCCTATCTCAGTTTCTTTATCTGTAAAATGGGATTAATAATAACATCTACCTCTTGGATTGTTTTTTCAAAAGAGATAACATACAAAATGTTTCCTAAACCACTAAGCAGGACATAAATGCTATCTCCTGTTAGAATGATGATTTCTATTCCTTCGTTCTGCCTAGGCTCTCTGATCTCCTGTGCCCTCCTTTTCCCCATTACCAGGGAGAAGCAGATGGGGTGGGTATTATGATTTCCCATTTTCTCAGGTCCAGAGCGCTGGGTTATATAAGACCAGCCAGCCAGCCAACAGCAGAAACAAGAGTCCTCACCCAGTCAGTGCCCCCTGTGCCTCTGGCATCCTGCAGGGCAGACTCTCCCCAGGGCCAGCTTGCTGAGAACTCATCCCCTCCCCTCCCCATCCGGGCCTGACTCTTTGTGTGGCCAGGTGTGGACATTGTTTTCCCCAGGGGCTCTGCCCCCCCCTGCTGCCAGCAGACTAGAGCCCCTTTCTCTGAGCTGTTGCTGCTCAGTGAATACAACTGTTTGCTGGATTGTTTTTGCTCCTCCTGCTCAGCCTAGAACAGGAAGCTTAAAAAAAAAAAGGTCTCTGAAGAAGCTTAGCCATTTGGTGTGCAGAGTGGCAGCTGAGACCTGGGATGTCCAGGCGCCAGTGCCACCTGGTCAGGGCCAGGCTTTTTTTGGGGGGAAGGTTGGTCTTTGGCTGCAAGATTAGCAGGAAATGCCAATTCTGAAACCCCCTTTCCTGTTCCCTGCCCCCTTCTCTCCAGCCACCCCCTTCCCCTGATCTCCACCCCCACCCCCTTTCCTCCCAAGGCCTGAATAATGAGTTTAGTATTTTGATCCAATCATCCTCTCTCCAGCTAAAAATAGTGTCTGGAGTCACAGGCTAGCTCCAAAAGTGGGAGAATCCCAGGAAAGGTAGAAAAACGTAAGGGCTCGTTTCCTAGGGAATAATTCAGGGCATTGTCATTCCTGATGCTGGGGCTGCCATGTAACTCTCGGATCATTAGAAAAAAGAAGGGAGGGCGTTGTTCCCTGAACCATTGCTGGCTGGTGCCAGGGCAGGAGGGACTGGAACTGCTCAGGAACTCATGCTCTGGGATGGGGGAGGGGAAGGCACAGTCCCTGGGGATGGTAAACACAGCTTGGACTGACTGGGGGGCCTTGCTCCTTTAGGGATGTCAGAAAATCCAGCCTGAGACCTGGATGGGAAAAGGTGGGCAATCAAAGCACTGGGGGTGGGGGTGGGGCTAAGTCCGGCAGGTGGGGAGCTTCAACTTTCCCAGCTGGGCCTGCTAGCTAATAAAGGAATCAGAAAATGATCTTAGTGAACTGTGAGCTAGCTTTTAAAAAAAGTTCCTTAACTGTATTTCAGTACACTTGATTTCCTTTGTAACCCTGTGTGTTTTCTTTTACACGTTTTAAAAGCATCATTCTGAGAAAGGGTCCAAAGGAAGCCAGGACACAAAAGAGTTACGGATCCTTGCCTGGGTCAGAGCAAGAGAGATTTAGAGCAGGAAGGAGTCTAATCTGATCCTTTTAGATTGCAGAGAGGGAAACTGAGGCACGGGGAAGGGGAAGAGAAGGGAACAAACATTTACAGAGTATTTGCTACACTCCAGGCATTGTTAAGCACTTTACAAATATTATCTCATTTAATCTGCACAACTACTTTGGGAGGAAGGTGCTGTCAAGGTCCTCTTTTTACATCTGAGGGAACGCATGGAACTCAGTGACTTGCCGAGGCTCACCCAGCTAGTAGGGGTTTGAGGCTCACTTTGCACTCAGAACTCCCTGTCTTCAGGTTCTACCCACTGAGTCACCCAGCTGCCTAGGCAGGTAAGCAATTTGCCTAAATGGCAGTAATTATCAGAGTCTGTTCCCTGACTCCAGACCCAGGGCTGCCCCAGTCGTGTTAGTTATGAAGATGTACTTGAAATTGCGTTTCTAATAGCAGGGATGAGTTTGCCCTGAGTCAGACACCCTCTTCTATCCCCCGGGACCAGTGATGTGCATCCATGGGACGTTAAACCCGGCCAGAGCCTTGGAGATGGCTCCCGGGAAAGGGGCTGAAGCCAGCTCACCCATGCTGGGATGGAACCCGTAACCTTGGTTTCATCGGCCCTGCTCCATCACCAACAAAGCTCCGAGGAGGGAAGGCTGGGTAACTGGCAGGCCCTCCGTTCCCCGGGGACTCCAGCCCCAAAGACAAGTTAGAGGAGGCCCATTGCTGGAGAAAGAGGATTTGGACTGGGGTCCTCCTGAACCTCAATATTTGCTACTTAATCATTTCCAAGCACCCCAACACTTCTAAACTTAGGATCCCAAAGAATCTCTCCCACTTTTTTTCTGAGTAACCAGAAGCTATTTAGAAAAGCCAGATAGATTCAGGACTCCGATAAACAAACAAACGAACGAAGGAATAAATAAATAGAAAGAGTAGCTCTTTGTATATTTTAAATATCAGAACATTTCCCAGATGTTCCCGCTTACCCTGGTTAGGGGCTAGCCTTTCGTCATATAGCTGAAGCATTTGTTTTAATGGCTAATTATTTTAGCTCTTGTGAAATGGCTAAAAATAAGCTCAAGGGAGATGAGCAAGGAGGTTGGCTAAGAGCCCGAGAGCTGTACACTGCCATTGAATTCCCTAACGTGCCCAGAGTGAATTAACCTTGAACTGGAAACCTTGTAGCCGACCTATCATCTTTGGTCAGGTATCTCACAGTAGGGACGCTCTGCCTTCCCCAAGGCCTCCAAGCCAAGATGAGTTGACTGCCGGCTGCAGATTAATATTATTTTGCCTTCCCCTGATGCAGGTAGTGCCTCCAAATATGACATAGTGGAAGGTATGCTGGATTGGGAGTTAGGAGACCCGAGTCCTAAAATGATAAAATTCTGGAGTTGGAAGGAATCTTCTCTTCAAGTCTTATTCAAAGCGTGAACCCCACGTAGAACCCGCTAATCATCTGGAATGAGGGAGCTTCTGGCTTCTCCTTGATGACCTCTAGGGATAGAGCACACATTATTCCCCCAAGGCAGTCTAATAGATTTTTGGACAACTCTAATCTTTAAGACGCTTTTTATTATTTTAAACTGAAATAGTTATCTGTGATTTCTATCTATATTTACTAGTTTGACCCTCTGGGGCAAGTCTAAGCTTGTTCTGTATAATCTTTCCAATATTTGAAGACATTTGCCTGTTAAGTCATCGTTGGGGGAAGTTGAATATTTCCAGTTCCTTCAAATGAAGGCTTGGTTTCCTTGTCCCTTCACCATTCTGATTATCCTTCTCTGGATCAAGTCCAACTTGCCTAATGTCCTTCCTGACATCACGTAAAAAGTCCCAAGCAGTTACTTCATTAGCTCAAAATTGTGGTCTGGGAACTGAGGAAGATGGGCTCTGGCCTAGGCCTAAAAGTCAGTGCCTTTGAAGACCACTGTTGTACTCAAGTCATCGCCCAAACTCCGTCCTTTAGTTTGCTTCTGCTTTACCCAGCACCTCTCTCTCCTTGCGGAGTGGCCAGAGAGAGCTTATTCTCTTATATCCCAGGAGTGGGGGGCACTTCACAGTAAGCAACTACCATCCCTAGAGACATCTCCAAAAGCATCACAAGAAGCATGTGTCCGTCTGGGTCACTCTCCTCTGTATGGTCCGTCTGCTCCTTCTATGAGATCACTGCATTACTCTTCTATCCTCTATTACAATTGTTCTACCTTGGGCCTGACAGCCCAGGCTCCTATGTTTAATTTTGGGATGAAATGAGAGATCGCTCATCATTCAATAGTTAAGAAAATGACATTTATAGAGCCATAGCAAGTGAAGAATATTCAACGAGGATATGAACTGAGGACACCGTGAGTTGATTCAGTTGAGCATAATTTATTCCCTGATTAGACCATGGTGGTCAGCCACCTGAGCATGATTTGACCATAGTGGTCAGTCAATTGAGCTTGATTTGACCATGGTGGTCAGCCACCTGAGCATGATTTGACCATGGTGGTCAGCCAACTGAGCAAAAAACACCTGGAGCTCTTCATGACCCAGGTGAGCTCAGGTAACCAGGAAGTAATGGAGCCATTAGTCCCCTGAGCCAATCAAGTATGAAGGATATATCTACAGGTCTGAAAGGCAAATTCTTTATTTGTAATACCTTTTAAGGAAAAACTAGTCTACCTTGCCTGAATGTAGGGAGTCAGGATACTAATCCCACCACAGTTGCCTAGAGCAGTGGTGCAAAACTGAACTAGAAAGAAGGGTTTCTAATCTGTCCACAAAGATCAGGCTACATATTATTTGTTTTATTGCATTTTTATTTATTCTGTGTAATATTTCCCAATTAGATTTTAATCTGGTCTGGGTTGCAAGCGGCCCCCAGATTTTCCTGGTATAATTTTATTTATGTGAAAAATATTTTATAATTGTAATTTTGTAATAGTTCCTGGCTTTGTCTTGGCAGGGAGACTCCCAAATATTTTATTTCATCTACAGTTTCCCCCAGACCTTCCTGGCTAACAGCAGTAAGAGGTTAAGTCATTTGGCTATGGTCACACAACTTGTATGGACCTTAAATAGGACTTGAACAAAGGTCCTCTTGGATCCAAAACTGACTCTCTATCTACTATGTCATAATCCCCCTATACAGAAATCATTGTCAAATATTTTGTGTAAGTCCAATTATGCTATATCCATGGCACTCCTAAGTCAGTAATATTAAAAAAAAAGAAAGAAAATGAAGTTAATCTTCATGGTTTATTCTTGGTAAATCCATGTTAGATCTTAGTGAGGACTTTTTTTTTCATCCTAAATATTCATGAATCTATTTTAGAATTTTAGGAGGTATAGAAATCAAGTTGGGGGCAGCAAGGTGCTACAGTGGATAGAGTATCAGGTCTCAGATCAGGAAGGCCCAAGTTCCAATGTATCCTCAGACACTTACTAGCTGTGTGACTATGGGCAAGTCACTTAAACTTGTTTGCCTCAGTTTCCTCATCTATAAAATGAGCTGGAGAAGGAAATG
>NC_133617.1:721973962-722003962 GCF_048593235.1 Sminthopsis crassicaudata
TGGTAAAGGGATGAGGGACAAAGGGCAATGAGCAGTCCAAGGGAGGTGGTGGGGGCAGGGGGAAGGTTCTATTTGTTGGAGATCTAGCTGATCCTCTGTGGATCCAGGAGGGCTTCTTGGGGGAAGTGAAATGTGCTTGACTTTTCAAAGGTGGGGAGGGATTAAAAGGTGTGGGGGAATCAGAGAAAGAGTTTGGAGCCCTGTGCGCTGAAGCACAAGCCAGCTGGGCAACTGCTGGTTTGGGCTGGATGGGAGCCCATGTGAAGGGTAGGAATAGAGCCAAGGCTTGAAAGATGGCGGCAGTGTGGGGAGGGAGTGGGGCCGTGCCTCATATCACATCAGGCACTCGGGTCTGAACTTGACTCTGAGGGAGCCGATGGGGACTGATGAACAGAGGCTGACGTGGGCCTTTGCCCAGGAAGTTCCAGCAGAGATCTGCAGTGTGGCGTGGCAGGAGGAAGACTCGTTGGGCTTCCATCGGAGAGTGTGGGCAAGCTGGCAGAGCAGACCTGTGCTGGCTCGGGAGAGTGGGGGTGAATGGGAGAGAGTTTCCCAAGAGAGGCGGAGCGGGGCATTGGCTGCAAGGCTGAACTTGGAGCCATCAGTACCCGAGTTAGAATCCCGTATGGGACGCGTCCTAGCTGGGAGATTTGGGGCAAGTCACTGTAGGTCGTGGAGACCCAAGTTTCCCTAAGAATAAAGGGAGGTGTGGACTCCGGGCCTCACAGGCCCTTCCAAACCAGTGCTTGTGTGACAGGAGTCGGTAAATGAGCAGACAGGACAGAGAGGAAGTGTCCCAGGTTACACCTGCATCGGCACGGTGGAAGACGAGAACGATGCTGCCGTGGCTGGGAAGGTGCCGGTTTCGGGACAGGATGTGACTAAGAGTTAGTGGGGTTTCCCTGCCTGAGGAATTCTCCGATGGAAGCCCCCTGGACGAGGCAGGTTGGCCCTTCTCTGTAACCTGCCACCTGTGGTGGAGAGGTGAGCAGACTTGTCATTACGTGTCAGGAAGGCGAGCTCGAGTATTTTCGGCTTTGCCGACGGCTGTCTATCCACTTGCCAACACTTACTCTCCAGGTTTGGGGAAGATAATCGTCTTGGTTTTGTGCGTGTTGAGTTTGAAGTGCCGGTGCGTGATTGAGGCAGAGAAGTCCTATTGGTGTTTGGAGAAACACTTCTAAAGCGAGGTCAGGACTGTGCAGTTCTGACTCTTCAAAGGGATTTAAAAATGCGGCTTTGATTCCCAAACGTCTCTCTGCTTGGTAGGAAAGGGTCACATATCATCAGATCTATTTGAGGATTGGAGACATTCAGTAGCTGAACTGTTAGCAACTTCACACTTCACACATGAAGTGGATCGGTAGCTCCAGAAATGGATCCCAGGTAGCCCCTGACCGCTAGGCCTGGAACAGAGTCACAGCTTTGTCTGTCTGCTCAGCAGGGACGTAAGCCGGGGGGGCGTGCTAGCCCCGGTGCTCTGGCCTGGCTCTTCGGAGCCCCAAGTACTCTGTGATGCTGCTGGGGCCCAGATGCAGACCCAGAAAAAACCTTAGGCGTCCATCTCATCATTTAACATTTAGGGAAACTGAGGCCCAGAAAGAGTCCAGTCACTTGCTCAAGATGTCACATAGGATAGAAAGTGTCAGGCCTCAGATCAGAATTCGGATGCTTGGACTACCTCCAGCCCCACTTTTCACAATGTCATGCGATCCACGTGAGCGTGTGATAGGAAGGATGATATTTTGAACACTCACATCTGCCCTCAGAATTGCCTTTTTCCACACTTTTGTTTGTTTGTGCACGGGTCAGTAGGATGAGATCAGCTCAGAACTATTTCATTAGCCGGAATGGCGTTCAGGGCCATGGAGCTCCTTTGGCAATCGAACCTGGGCTATTTCAGTCTCCGTGGCAGAGAAAGGGCTGAGCAGAGACGGGCTTTGGGGGCTGCTAAGTGACTGAAAAAGAGACCTCTGCTGACACTTTCTCCACGGAAATATCTTTGATCGGGAAGGGTGGGTGGGGAGGAGGATGGGGGCCGCCCAGATGGAATCCTTGCTTTTAGAGATAGATCTGTTTGCCTCCGCTCCCGTGACCTCCTCTATTCATCTGTCACTGTTAATAGAGTGCTGATAATTTCACCGTGGCTGGAAGTCTGTTAGGTTACAGGAGAATTGAGTTGTCAGGAGCCTTTCTCCCTCAGCAAATACTTTCCACCTCAACAAATATTTGTGAAGGGGCAACGGGGCTGTTCTGGCCGGGCTTCGCGCTCTCGGGGCTGGGATTTGGGTCCCACTTGACGTTGTATGTTTGAGTAACTGTGACATTGCACCGGATTGCTGGTAACTGTGTGCTTCCAGATAGGAGAGCAGAAACAGCCATCCAGGTGATTAAGCCACAATTTTTTCCTTTTTCTTGAAATGTTCCAATAATTGAAGCAAAAGTGCTTCACAGGGTCTGACTCATGAGGATAATTGCCACCCCTCTGCATTTGGCTTGGGAAGGTATCTCTCTCTAGCCCTGCTCTGGGATGCCTCATGCCAGGTAGAGTCATTAACTCTCCGCCATTCCTTCATGTAGGAATCAGAGGCTGTAATCACGGGTGTCTCAGAAGCTCGCAGCCTTTGGGTTTTGATGTCAATGGGCAGCATGAGGTGATGGTGGGTGGAGGGGGAGGAGTAGGGCTTAGAGCTCTCTCCTGTCCTAACATGACACTGGTGATTTGATGCAGAAATGGCTCTGATTGCCTTCCTAAGCAGGGCACACGTACATGCACACACCCACACTCACTTGCTGTTGGATTCGGAGGATGCTCCTTTATTTCATCCTCGTTTCTACTCGTGGGCCAATATTAATAAGTCTATATAATTATGACCACCGTTAGCAAGCATATGAGGCAGGCGAGTGTGCGCGGCACGGTACAGAGTTACAATAACTCTGGAGTTTCAAAGAAGGGCAAAAAACCATCTCCACTCTTAAGGAGCTTGTAGTCCACGAGGGAGACATGTCAACAACCAACAGGATAAATTGCACTTAATTTCAGAGAAGAGGCACTAATATTAGAAGGACAGCAAAGGCTTCTTGGAGATGATGAGATTTCAGCTGATATTTGAAGGTAACCAGGGAGGGAGAGACAGTATTCCAGGAATGTAGAACAGCCAGGAAAAATTACAGTCACGAGATAGAGTGTCTTATGCAAGGAACAGCATGAAATCTGTAACAGCGAGAGGAGTCAGGGGTGAGAAGATTGGAAAAGTAGGAGGGGGCCACATTAGGAAGGGCTTTAAAAGCCAAACAGAGGATTTTATATCTGATTCCGGAGATAAGAGGGAGCCACCAGAGTTTACTGAATCCTTCAATTAATAATGAATAAGAATTAATTATAAGTGTCTTCTATGTATTAGATACTATGCTCGGTTCACGGGCATGCAAATAAAAGCGAGCCAGTTCCTGCCTTTAAGAAGATTATATTTTATTGGGAAGAGTTGAGAAATACGGTAAAACACCAGATGAATAGGGGGATAGGGACGGTGCGCCTAATTATTGGGTTTTTAGAATATAGAGATCAGTGTTAGATTTAGAGCCCGAGTTTATTTACTAGGTCTAAGAAATGCTTGTTGACTATGGGATGTGTAATCAGAGTTAACCTATTCTGAGGCTAGATTCCCTCAGTGGTAAAATGGAGATCCTTAGGGGATGATCTGAAACTTGAGGGGAGCTGAGAGATGATCTAGTCCAATCCTCCTTGTCTGATTGAGGAAATGGAGGCCTAGAAGTAAGGAAGGTTAAATGAGTGGCAAGTGGTCGAGGACCCTTTCTAGCATGGCACACGCTCGTGTAAATGAGAGCCCAGCGGGGAGTGTGCAGAGCTTCCCCGTCTGATCCCAGCCCAGAGTACGATCTTCTTGATGGAATTCTATGACGATGAATTCCACCGGCTTTCTGGCACTCTTGTGTTTTTGAGACAACCACGAAAAGCTGATGATTCTGTAGGTTTTTAAAGAAGTAAGTGACCCTGCCCCTGAGACTCTCTTCCTTTGACTGTCCCAGAGGTAGCAAATAACTCTGTCTTTCACTAAATTTCCTCTGAGAGCCAGGGGACGGACAATGTGCTGCAACAAGGCCTTGGGGACGGCTCTCAAGTGGCAGCAGAACAGGACTGGGAGGGAGGGGACCCCAACGAGGGGCACTTTGGGGCCCTGGCTGCCTTGTCCCCATCATGCATTCATTCCTGAGAAGGTGACCGGACATTGCTCTGGATGTCGACTTGCTCAGGCTTGCAAGCGGCCCTCTAAATTCAGGTGCCCTGCGTCCTTCCCGTAGAACTCAATGAAGGAAAGAGCAATTTCTTCACTGGAGAAAATGATCGCCAGCAAGAAGCTGGGCAGGAGATACGTACTGTGAAGTGTTTGGACAGTACAAGCAATGGGGCGTGTGGAGTCAGCAGTTGACAAACAGCCTCAAGTTCTGATGTTTATCACTCAGCTCCCTGGCAAATTTTACTAGCAGTACAAGGTAGTGATTATTTAAGTCATAATGAAGGCTGGGATCTTTTGCATCCTTTAAAATTTGGGGGGGTATGTACAGGAAATAAATACCTGTCCCATGGCAGCTTCATATTGTTCATGGACATTTAGTATAAAGAAGAAACTTTTTGTTCCTCTCTTTGGGAGGCCCCTAGACATGAGCCAAAAGGTGTCCAAGGGTGTGTGTGTGTGTGTGTATAAATTGTGTGTTTGTGTGTATATGTGTGTGTATGTGTGTATATATATATATATATAGTGCCCAAGGGTGTATGTGTGTGTGTGTATATGTATATAAATTGTGTGCCTGTGTGTATATGTGTGTGTATATATGTGTATGTATATGTGTGTGTATATATATATATATATATATATATGATTGTGTGCTGTGTATGTTGAAATAAAAATTGTCAGAAAGGAAGCTACACCCCTTTTCTTAGAGGCTGGCTTCCTCCAGGACTGAGTCTGGTGTGGATGATGTACATGAGTTCAGAGCAAGCGATCCTTTGGTAGAAAGGGAGAGGTTATTCATGTTGAGACTCCCTTTGCCTGCCTCATAGTCTTCCTGTGGAAGGAGCTTTGGCTCGGACATCAAGGACTTCATTTACAATTGTGTGAGTGGAGGGAAGCCGCTTAACCTCCGTGAGCCTCAGTTACCCTAAATGCAGAATGGAGGGATTAGACTAGAAAGTCCCGCATGTCTTTTCTAGCTCTGGCTTTGTCATCTGACGTCTTTGTACAACATGGAGACCCTCATGAATGGATACAAAATACAGGCATGGTGGTGGTGATGGCTGAGATGAAGAGGTTTAGAGCATCAGAGAAAGGACCACAGGACAGTCAAGCCGGCAAGTGAGCAAATAATCACCCCCAAAATATTTATCGAATGTCTACTGTGTGCCCAGTTATCTGCCTTGGGGGAAATCAGCACAAGGTAAGCCAAGGAAAGTGCTTAGTGCAGTGTCTGGCATGTAGTGGTATTTAATAAGTGTTTATTGAATTGAATTGTGGTATTAACCACACACCCCACTTTTATTTTGATTAGGGGACTTGATTGATAAATCTAGTACATCAGATAATATGAAAAATTGACAAAATCTCTCATGATGCCCTTATATACATGACAGAGACACTAGAAAATAACACAGTTAAGAGTTTTTTGTGGAAGAACTGGACGACTGGATCAATGTTAACCTGGAATGAAGTCACTAGGAGAAGATGGTCATTGGTCACAGTCTCTTAAATTATTTTAGTGATGACTTAGATGATGGAACACATGGTTGCTTATCAAACATGTGGGACTTGTCCTGGAAATTTAAATATAGATTGAATTTGGATGGCCTAGAGGATGTGGTAGGATATTTCCAACAAGAGTGTTGGCAAAAGCATAAGCAAAAACCTAGCAGGATGAATAGGTGATAGATGAGTTCCAGGAAGGCACCTAAGAGGCTAGTTCAACCCCTCACTTACAGATGAGGAGAAGCCCAGAGAGGTTAAATTACTTGCACAGGGTCTCCCAGCTTCTAAATGTCTGAAATGAGACTTGGATCTCCAAATTCTCTCATTTCCTAGTTGTGAGACTTTGGGTAAGGTACTCTCTGTGTCTCAGGTTTCTCATTTGTAAGATGAGAGGATGACCTTTAAGGTCCTCTCAGCTTTAAATATATGACCAATGGAGCCAGATGCCGAGAGGTTTGTCATTACAATGACCCAGTGATTAATTTTTTGGACACAACAACTAATGAAATATGGACAGATTATGATCATTGAGAGAATTACCTCCACTGGTAAAACAAAACGAAACAAAACCAAACCAGATCTTTTGAACAAGAATATAATAGATTTTCTTTGGTGTACACTTGTGATTTCACAGGGGTTCCTGGTGAAGGAAAACCAGTCTACTAATGTAGCTCTGCAACTCTTCAAGAACTTATACCCTTGGAGAGTTGCCTGAGGGCAGAGAGCTTAAGTTTCTTGTCCAGGATCTCACCAGTCAGTTTTTGACTGAGCCTAGAAGGGAGTTCTTCCTGACACTGAGCCCAGCTCTCCGTTTCCTTCTTCCTCCTGTGGTGCTGCTGCTGCTACTCCTAAGGGTAGAAAAAAAGGGATGTAAGAGAAGGAAGAAGGAGTTACGAAGCAGGAGATTTAGCCATGAGTCTTTGAAACGATGCCCTTAAAGCCTGTGACCTCGGAGAGATGGCTAGCTCACAGGTAGGTGGGTACATAGAGCATTTATTTATTAAGTGTTTACTATGTACCAAGCAGCCTCTTTATCTCTGTGGGTCTCACTTTCTTGATTCATGAAGTGACTAAGTAAGACTCCACTACTGGCGCCCAACCTGTGGGCCAAGATGCCCTGGGGGAATTCCATGTTACTGCAAGGGGCCTGATCATTAATATCCTCACCAAGCATTGCAATTTCCATCTTTAAATAGCTTCCACCACAGTCAGTGTCAGTGTCTGGGCCTTCGTCCAGGCCCTCATCATCTCTCCCATGGATGATTGTGACAGCTTCCTAATTGGCCTCCATGCTTCCAGTCTCTCTATAATTCATTCTGAAAAATAAGCAAACACACCTTTTTTGGACTGAATAAATGTGCTGGCTACAGGTATGTATTGCTGTCTTTCAAATGAATGCAGATATTGCAATTAATCAGATATAAATTCATTTAACAGCCTTACTACACATAGAGTAGCCTTTTGTCAACAGTCAACAGAGGTCGATAATATGAATGCCGTGAGAGTTTTGCCATTAAAAAGGGATCTTTATGTTGGACTTAATATACCAAATGAAATATTTTCTGTAAGGCACTCTGCAAACCTTCAAGCACTTTATAACCAGGGATGTGCAAATGTGTAACAAGTGGGGAAGGGAAGTACCCATGATGCATTTTTCAGTTTAATCTATATTATTAACCTTTCCCCTGTCACTCTAAGTTTAGACAGTGAGCAAATAATAAGTCACATCCTGATTCCTGAGATGAAAATGCTTCCACTGAACATTTAACAATCAGTTCTCATTAGCACAGTGCTGTAATATAACTGTCCACGGTTACTATTATTATTGCCTTAGCTCCTGCCCAACTTTCTAACACAAAGAAAGCAGTGAAATGTAATGAAGAGAATATTGAACTTGGAACTCCAGGATTGAAATTTGAATCTCAGCTCTATTATTTATTATCTGTGTGACTTTAGTTAGGTCTTTTTACTCTCTGGGTCTCAGTTTTCTCAACTGTAAAATGTAATAGACTTTCAAGGCTCGTGATCTTATAGCTCTAGGGAAGGGTCATTGCATAGTCCCAGATCAAGGAATACTGATGTCTCTGAAGAATTACAAAGGAGTTTTCTCAAAGGGTAAAGAAAAAGTGTATGTTGGGTATGAGCAGGCTAAAACAAAAAAAGGAACCACGAATGAAGAACCAGAGTAAAGGATACCAAGAAAGAAATTAAGCCTTCATAATAAGGCTTCCCTCTATCTTTTTAATCTTTCACACACACATACACACACATCACAAAGGTGTGTGTAGACTCTTAAATTAGGAAAGACAAAGTTGAAAAGAATTGAAATGAGATAAACTACCTTCTAACTGTGGCCTTGGAATTGCTTTCCAATTTAGGAAGAGTTGCTTTATTTTTCAAATTAGGCATCAGGCATGTTTCTTTCCTCGAAGATGTAAACCTTTCTGTTCTTTTGGTTTTAGGGCTCTGTGCAAGGATGTGTTCGTTCATTTTGGCCAATTTGCAATAGGGTGGAACTATCCAACCTGGGAAGAAGAATGGCTTTTCCTAATAACCAGTTGGTGAATGTTTCCAAAGTCAGTGGGGATGTTTCCAAAATCTGTTTTACTCTAACAGATGGAGCTGTTAAGGTATATTGGGTAAATAATACTCAGATTCAAAATAAGCACTGGCACCAAGTGTACCTAATTACCCTGCAGACTGTGCTACCCTCCAAAAGCTCTGTCAAGGAATAATGGAAAGACTAGAAATGCCCAAATATTGCCTGGTGAAGAGACTCGGATCACTATTCTGATTTTTAGGCAAGACAATGTCCGAGGGAACCAGATCTCATTTGGGTACTTGGCAGGAGAAGAAAAAGAGTTAATGCAATTAAGAAAAATCTAAAGGTTTTGATACATGCTATTTTGGGGAGAAAACTCAGTAACTATGTTTGTTTACTCATTCATTCCTTTGTGTGTATTTCATAGGCTTTGGGCTCTCAAGGAATAGTCCAAGACAAATCCTGAATCTGTCTTCAAAAGGTCAGTGTCTGTTTGTTCCTCTTAATTGGAGCTATTTCAGGAAAACCTATTTGTAATGTAGTTTGTCTTTTTTCCTCCAAATGTGGAGTAAAAAGGATCCCTAGTATCTCTATGATATGGATATCAGGCATACTGTTGTTCAATCATTTCGACATGTCTCATTCTCTTCATGATCCCATTGACCATAACACAGCAGGCCCTCCCTCCACTTTCTCCTTCTGTCTATCCAAGCTCATTTCATTGCTTCCATAACCCTATATATCCATTTCTCCTGTGTCATTCTGTTTTCCTTTTACGTTCATCTTTCCCAACTTCACAGGCTTTTCCAATAAGGTCTGTATTATTATTATTTGGCCAAAGTATTTAAACTTCAGTATTTGTCCTTTAAATGAATGGTCTGAATTAATTTCTTTAAGCGTTGACTGATTTGCTCTTCTTGCTGTCCAAGGGACTCTCAAAAAGTCTTCTCTAGCACCACAACTCAAAAATTTTGATTCTGTGACACTCAGTTTTTTTTTTTTAAATAGTCCAACTCTCACAGCCATACATTGCTACTAGAAAAATTATAGCTTTGACTCTATGAACTTTATTGACAAGGTGATGTCTCTGCTTTTTAGGATGCTGTCCAGGTTTGCTACAGCTTTCCTTCCAAGGACCAAGTGCTTTGATCTCATGGCGGTCGTCCCTGTCTGTAGTGATCATTGAATCCAAGACAACAAAATCTGACACTGCTTCCATTTCTTCTTCCTCTATTTGCCAGGAAGTAATGGGACCAGTTGCCATTTCTTCTTATTGTTGTTTTATTATTAATCGTTAAACTTTTACATTGTTTTCTTTTATTCTCATTAAGAGGCTTCTTAATTCTTCTTCACTTTCTGCCATCAGAGTGCTACCATCTATCTACATATCTGAGATTGTTGTTATTTCTCCCCGCAACCTTAATTCCAGCTTTTGATTTGTCCAGACTGGCATTTTGCATGATGTACTCTGCATTTAAGTTAAATAAATAAGGTGACAATATACATCCTTGTTATACTCCTTTTCCAATCTGAAACCAATTAGGAGTTCCGTATTTGGTCATAATTATTGCTTCTTGATCCACATAGAAGTTCCTCAGGAGACAAGATGATTTGGTACTCTCATTTCTTTGAGGATTTGCTATATTTGCTGTGATCCAAACGGTCAAAGACTTTAGTGTAATCAATGAAGCAAAAGTAGATATTTTTCTGGAACTCCCTTGTGGTCTTTGTAATACAGAGAATGTCAGCAATTTGGTCTCTAGTTTCTCTCCCTCTTTGAAAACCAGTCTGCTCTTGTAGTAATTCTCAGTTCATGTCTTAAGTCTCACTTGCAGAATCTTCAGCCTTTGTTGGTGTGTGAAATGGGCGCAGTTGTTTGGTAATTTGAACATTCTTGGTGTTGCCCTTTTTTAGGATTGGGACACAAACTTATCTTTTCCAATTTCGTGGCTACTGGTGAGTTTTCCAAATTTGCTGGCATAATTGGGTGCAGCACTTTAGCCCAATCATCTTTTAGAATTTCATATAGATTAGCTAGAACTCCATCATCTGTACTAGGTTTTGGGTTAACAAAAGCCCACTTAACTTCATTTTTCAGGATGTCTAGCTCTAGATCAGTAATCACACCATCATGTTTATCAATGATGTTGAGTTTTCTTGTTTAATTCTTTTATGTATATTTGCTCCCTCTTCATATCTTTTCTACTTCTGTTAAGTCCTTATCATTTTTGTCTTTTATCATACCTATTTTTGGTGGGTATGAGATAAACTTTATCTCATCCACCAGGAAATGCATAAGGATCACAGAAACCTCTAAACATTAAAAACACATTAAGCACTCAGATTAGCTCCATTGAGAAGGAAACTGAATTTGGGATTGCAATTGGCACAATCCTTTGACATTTTGGTGAGTCTATCTTTCCCACATTACACATTTCCCTCAAGACTTAGAGTATCATCCTGTAGATTAATTTCCCCCAGAAGATAAATGCTCTTTGGGGGCTTCTGAACAAGCTATGCTTTTCCACTGGAATTGCACTAAGTATCTTACTGACTTTGCTCTTAAGCAGGAAGCTTCAGGAGAATAACAGAGATAATCCTCATTAGCCAGGGAGCATAATGCACCAGGAAATCTTTCTCTGGAAGTCCTGATTACCCAAATCTCAATTTGGGAGCTCTTGAATTAGAAATTACCCAATTTTCTCTATAGAAAATCTTCCTTCTCTCGCTGGAAGGCTGGAGTCTTAGTTCATGCTGGCTATGGAATTTAACATCTTTTTGCCTTCATGTAAGGTGTTAAGGTTCCCAAATATTATCTAGAAACTATTTTCTTAGGTTAAGAGAATATAAATATGGCTGCCTCTGTTATGTTGTTCTAACTTTTGAGCTGGAAAAAGCTGATCAATCAATTAACAAGCATTTATTGTCTGCTCTGAGCCAAGCACTGTGCTAGGTACACAAAAACAACATTGGGAGTCCTTGTTCTTAAAGAGTTTACATCCTATTGGAAAAAACATCAGGTATTTATACAAAGGTAATCTGAGTCTCTGTATTTGCATAAGACTCTTGTCATTGGTGGAAAGTATGATTACTCCATGTACCTCCATGAGCCATAGAGTTGGTAAGAGCATTGGAAGAAGAAAGACCTTTTTCTTCTGCCTTCAAGAGAGCATGAGTTCTAGTTAGCTTCAGAGAGATACTTCTGGAGAGAGAAAAGCCAAGAAATGGGTTTTCTGCCTTCCAGCTTGCCTACCTATAGACTTTGGGGAATTTTTCTTTGGGCAGGACTGTGAGAAATGGGAGAGTTTATTAACTCTAGATATTGTGTGATACATTCTGTATCAATTCTTTGATTTCTATTTGCTATCTGTCTGGATAAAGAGTTTATTCCCTATTTCTGATGGTATTTTTTGTAATCAGCATTTGGTAGAAAGCCTTTATCTCTAGCTTGGAGTACTCTTTCCCTAAGCCAACAGGAAAATAGTTAAAGCCTAAGAACAAAATCCTTTACCCTAGACAAATTTATATATATATATATATATATATATATATATATATATATATATATATATATATATATATATATATATATATATATATATATATATATATATATATATATATATGATATGTAGAGAGAAAGAAGATCCAGAACAGAACCTTAAGGGACACCCACAATCAATCACTCCAACAAGAAGCATTGATTAGATGCCTACTATGTTCCAGGCATTGTGAAGCTGTCTGTAGGGGGAGGATGTGAACAAATAGATACACTTCTAATCAAATTTTTTTTCTCTGAGAGCTGAGCAGGCCAACCTCATTGGCTCAGTTTTTTATTCCCTTCCATATAGGAATCAACATTTCTCTTGGAGAAGGGAAAATAAGAAAACTATTTATGTCTTCCTGAAAGCCAAATTTAGACCAACCTATGTAGCTATACATATAATTTACATGGATAACAACTTCCTTCTGCCATCAGTATATATGGAAGAAATACAAAATAAAAATAAGCATTTTTTTAAAAGGAGAATGGACACTAGGATTTTTGCAGGGGGGTATTCGTGAAAGACTTTGCTGAGTTTTGAAGGAAGTAAAAAAATCTTTGAGGTTTATTGTTGTTCAGTTGTGTCAACTCTTTGTGACCCCGTTGGGATTTTCTTGACAAACATCATGAAGCAGTTCACCATTTTATTCTTCAGGTTATTTTACAGATCAGAAAACTGGAGTAAATAGGGTTAAGTGACTTGCCCAAGGTCACAGAGTTAGTGAAGTATCGGAGGTTGGATTTGAGAACACATTTTCCTGGCTCTCTAAATATACACTGTGCTACCTGGCTGCCTCAGAGAGAATTCTAAATCCCTGATCTGTGTCCAGAAGTTGTGGGTAAATATATTTAACTCCCACATCCTTGTAGTACAAGGCAGCCATTGTAGTTCCTGGGTACAGGTGACTGTCCATGGACATATTTTACCCTTATTCTGTCTTTAGAATACACGCTTACTCTGTTGTATATTGATATGTCTTAAAGTGAGAAGAGAGGAAGAGGGAAAGAAAGGGAAGGAGGGAGAGGGAGAGAGAAAGATGGGAGGAAAGGAAAGGAGGTAGGAGAGGGAGAGGAAAAAAGGGGGAGAAAAGAGAAGGAGATGAAAGGAGGAGGAAGAGGAAGAAAAGGGAAGGAGAAAGAAAAGGGGAGGAGAGAGGGAAGAGAGAGGAAGATAGAGAAAGAGAAGGAAAGGAGGAAGAGGGAGAGAGTGAGAGAAGGAGAGATCAGACAGCTTCACAATGCCTGGAACATAGTAGGCATCTAATAAATGCTTCTTGTTGGAGTGATTGATTGTGGGTGTCCCTTAAGGTTCTGTTCTGAATCTTCTTTCTCTCTACATGATCTAATCAACTCCTTTGGGTTCAATGATCATTTATATGCAGATGGCTCCAAAATCTGTATTACCCAGACCTAATCTCTTTCCTGCACTCTGACCCCTCATTTCTCCTTGCCTACTGAAGAGCTCCATCTGTAAGTCTCATCAGCATCTTCAATTCACTGCATCTTGAAATAGAACTGATTATCTTCCTCCACAGACCTGCCCCTCCTCCATCCTTTCCTATTCCTTTTGGGGACACCACAATCATTCCAGGCACCTAGATTCATTACAGTTTCAGAGTCTTCTGCTCTTTCTCTCACTCTCCCCTCAGTCCTTTGCCAAGCTTCGTCCAGGTGTCCACACCAACTTTCCCATTTAACTCCTTCTCTCTGCTCAGGTCACCCTAGTTCAGGCTCTCCAGCATCTCTCCCTTGGACTCTTGCCAATCTCCTAATTGGGCTTACAGCTTTAGGTTTTTCTTCCTCTAAGTGCCAAGATAATCTTCCTAAGGCCTAGGTCTGTCCCTGTTTCTGTCTTGAACAAAAACCTTTAGTATTCCCTAGGGTAAAGTACAAACATTCCTTCTTGGCATTTAAAGCATTCCAGTTCTGGTTCCATGCTCACTTTTCCAGCCCAATTGCCTACATTGAAGCAAAGTGGGCTGCTGGCTGTTCCTTAAACTTTACATCTCTTATCTCCATGCCTTTGCAGGGCTGTCCCCCTCCATGTCTGGAATGCTGCCTTCCACCCTCCCCCCATTTTATGATCTCTAGCTTCCTTCCAGGCTCAGCTCATATTCTGTGTCTTATAGGAAACATTGTGCAATGTCCCTGTGCTGTTTCCTCTTCGGGTATTTATTGAGTTGTAAACCAGTGTGCTAGGTGGTGCAGTGGATAGAATGCAGGGCTTCCAATCAGGAAGGCTCTTCTTCATGAGCTCAATCTAGTCTCAGACACTTACTAGCTGTATAACCCATGGCAAGTCATTTAAACATCGTCCGCCTCAGTTTCCTCATCTGTAAAATGAGCTGGAGAAGGACATGTTTAAACAACTCTGATATCTTTGCCAAGAAAACCCCAAATGGGGACATGAAGAACCACACAATCGAACAACAAATTATACCTTTTATGCTCCAGTAGAACTTAAGCTTCTTTTCTTTAAAAAAAATTTTTTTTAGTTTATTTATTTTTAATACACATTATTTTATGAATCATGTTGAGAAAAATCAGAACAAAAGGGAAAAACCATGGGAGAAAGGGGGGAAAAATGCAGAAAAAAGGAGCCAACATAGCCTGTGTGGATTTACATTTAATCTTCTTAGTTCTTTCTCTGATTGCAGATGGCATTTTTTGTCCAAAGTCTACCGGATTGCTTTGGATCATTGAACTACTGAGAAGAACCAAGCCTTTCATTGTTGATCATCACATATTCTTGTTGTTATTGTGTACAATGTGTTCCTGGTTCTGCTTGTTCACTCTACATCAGTTCATGTAAATCTTTCCAGGCCTTTCTACAATCAGCTTGCTCCTCATTTTTTGGAGAACAATACTATTCCGTTACCTTCATGTACCACAACTTGTTCAGCCATTCCCCCATTGCTGCCAGAACTTCAGCTTCTTGAGGACGGGGCTCCTCCTCACACCTGTCTAGTAGAACTTGAGCCTCTTGAGCACTTTTTATGCTTTTTCTTGTATTCCCGAAGGTGGCTCAGCACTAACAGCCGAGGGACAACAAGAATGATTTGGGGGAGAAGCTTTCCCTGGAGCTGACGATGGAAACAAAGGCTGGTTAGAAATGGAGCTGCCTCCATCCGGGAGAAGCCAGTTGTTCCATCAGGCCCTTCTAAACTTGTTGAGCTCACCCCTTTAGCCCCTTTCCCGGCCCCCACCAACCCATACCCACCTACCAATCTCTGGCTCCGAGCCAGACTCTCTTCATCCCCTCTGAAGTGGTTCCTTTGGCAACAACAATCATAAAAACGCCTGGAAATTCCTTCCTTCCATGACTCTGAGCTCAGGTAACCCCAGCTTTTGGCTTTGGGGAGCATCTGATTTTGATTAGCGAGCGAGGAGAATTTACGGCCTCCTCAGGAGGAGCTGGGAAGCAGTGAATGACAGTCCCCTCTGATTTACGATAAGGCCTTTTCGGCACATAGTAGGAACTCAGTAATGACCTGCTGAATGGGATTGCTGACAGTGAGGGAAGACTTGGGTTCCTGAAGCGGTCACAGGCGAGGAGGGGGTCTCCCGTGCCAGAGGGAGCTGGGATGGAGGAGAGTGTGAGAGCCGAGCTCTGGGGATAGGGTTTCAGCCCAAGATAGAAAGCATCTGCCTGCTCTGAGCAGTGTGGTGGAGTTTCCGACCTCCTGAAGGGAAGCGCAGGGGGGTTCCTGGTCCCCCAGCTCATTAGGAACTCACCACTTGGAGATCATTCCCAGTGTGGATCAGGCCTGTAACCCTCTCCCCAGCAAGAGGAGAAGGCCAGGAAGGCATTTCTAGCCTTAATCCTTCCTCCGCACAAACTACTGGGAGCCCCAGGGCCAGGTGGGTGAAAGGTCTCCCTACCTTTCTCCCCACGTGTGGCTAAGGGAGCAGGGGAGGCTCAGAGCCAGGAACCACCACCCCCAAGAGGCCCCAGTGACTTCTGCTGGCCCGTGAAGCGAGCCTCTGTCTCAGCCTGCTTGCTGGTTGCCCTCAGCCGCTTGGAAGCACTCAGGAAAATATTTGCTCTGCTCTATGGTACGTGCAGGAGCCAGGAAACTTTTGGTAAGATGCCAGGGTTCTCCCAGAGCTGGATTCTTTTTGGACTCCTGCATTTGTGCCGGGATGGATCTACAGTAAAGTTTGTCCCACACGCCGTTTCCACAAACCAAAAGCTGGAAAGTATCTTAGTTATAATGGGAGGGGGCTGTCGGGGTCAGAGGAGCCCACCTGATGTTCTGGGGGCACTTTCCAAGGGGTCGAGCCATTCCCCGAGCGCTTCTGTGATTTACATGCTCTGCTTCCTGCTGCTGGGTCCCTGCGGTGGCTGTGAGGGGGTCAAGGAGAAGAGGGTCTGCACCAAGGAGAGTTGGTGGCTGAGCCAGAGAGAGCTGTCTAGGAGAAGCGACTGCCCTTTCCCATCCTAGCTCTTCCCTTCTATCAGGAACTCCTTCTTCCTCCTCAGACTTCCCTGGTGGGACCTTCAGGAGGAATGGGGACTGCTCCCACAGGGTGGGAAAAGCCAATGTGGGCCCTAGCTGCCCTCCTGGGGTAGGTATTTCTTTCTCTGAGCACAGAAGGACTAACAGCAATCCCGGGAGATTGGGGGCTTCCCAGCAGGGAATGATCTCGGCAACAAATTCTGGGAAGAAAAGAAGACCAGACAGGGAGATGAGCCATACATTCTGGCCTGGCTCAAAGTGAGTTGTTCAGAAGATGCAGATAAAGGTGGAAGTAAAATGACTATTCGGCAGTCGCCTAATCCTCCTCTACCCATCACCTTGGGGATACTATCACAGGAATGATGGGTTACAGTTCAGGTATTAAGTATGTGTTGAAACACACACATGAGTCTTATGTGTTTTAAGCATTTCTTGGAGGGAGGAGGGAATGAATAATTGTCCTGTACCTGATCTACTTTGTGCTTTCCTAGAAGAAACTCTCAACGCCTTTTGAAGAGATTGTAGAAATGAGTCAAACTTAAAATTTTCCTACGAGATATCTTCAGATGTGTGTGTGTGTTCCTGAGAACATGAAAATTGTCTACAGGAAACCATGAGAACCCAGAACTGGGATTCTTTATGGGCAAGAGGGCATGTTTCCCCTATAAACCATGGGTCTTCCATAGTTTCAAAATCACAGGATCCTAGATAAAGAACTAGAGGGAACTCTGGATGTCCTTTTATGGTGGTGGAATGAGTCAGAAGACCCCTGAATCCCTTTTCTGCTATTTCTTTCCAGTGTAATTCTTAGTAAATCTCCAAACCTTTCCTCATCTACAATATAAATAGAGTGAATGCAATAATTTCTGTGGTCTCTTCTAGTTCTAAATTTATAGTCCTAATTATAAATCTAATCCAATCTCTCTCTCTTTCTTTCTCTCTCTCTCTCTCTCTCTCTCTCTCTCTCTCTCTCTCTCTCTCTCTCTCTCTCTCTCTCTCTCTCACACACACACACACACACACACACACACACACATACCCCCCCACATATCTCTCCCTCTTCTCCCTCTGTCCCCTTCCTTCCTTCCTTCCTTCCTTCCTTCCTTCCTTCCTTCCTTCCCTCCCTCATTACTTTCTTATTTCCATCTTTCCTTTCCTTTCCTCTCCTCTCTTCTTTTCTTTCCTCTCCCTTCCTTTCTCTTTTCATTCTCCTTTCTTCTCCTTTCCTTTTTTTCTTTCTTGATTTGACTAAGTACACAAAGTTAGCAGGAGACAAAGCTGAGAATCAAGCCCAGGTCCTCTGATTCCAAACACAATCTTCCTTCAATGAAATCTTAGTTTTTTCCCCCCACCCAACAGAGAAACCTAAATTCAGATGGAGTGATTTTGTAGCTGTGAAGTTCAGACCAGTGGAAGTCTTGCTTGTCTTTTGCTCCTTTACTGATGACTGACAACAAGTCAACAAGCATATACCTGTGTTTATTATGTTGTAGGCACCGGTGCGTGCTATGTGCAGAACATTGAGAGTAAAGGGGCAAGACCAGTCCCTGCACAGTGGGTTTTTTTTTAAGTTTTGCTTTGCTTCACTTCCCACATCTGCCAGATCCTTGACCACAAGACCTAGCTCACCCCAATGTGCTGAGAGCCTGAAGGAAGTCACTGCCCTAATCTGGAACTTAACTCCCTCTAGGACTGGCCTTGTTCCCTGGTCTTCCTCTCTCCTCACTTAACCCTCCCTGATAACTCACTAGTGAAAGATTCCCTTTCCTCATTACAGTCCATGTCTAAGTTCTCCAATGATCCAGGTGCTGGGCTCCGGAAAGTCTTTTCTAGCTTCCTGTTCTTCATCTCTCCTTACACTGGATGAGAGGAGGTGTCTTCTTGCTTGTTGACTGATGGAGCTTGTCCTCCCAGGCCATTTTGTGTCCAGCAGCAAAGCTGGGGGAATAGCGTCAGGATGGAGGAAGGAACTTCCTCCTTTTGTGTCCACCAGTGATAGAATCAGAGGCTAAGAATTCAGATTCCAGTATGTGTGACCTTGGGGAAATGCCCTAGCCTGGCCAGGCTTCCACTTACTCACCTGTAACATGAGGTCATCAGTTTGGATTATCACTAAGTTTCTTTCCACACCTAAATCTATGATCAGGGCAAAGCAGTTGGTATTCCTTAAGGGCCAAGTCCAATAAAGCCAATAAGCATTTATTAAACACTGACTCTGACAATCACTAGGCTAGAAAGAAAAAAATCCTGCCTTCTAAAAAATCACATTCTAATAATCACACCATCCTTTCTACCTCAGCTCCTGGAAGTCTCATCTCCCTTCCCCCCTCCTCCAACCCTTATATATCTCTGGCACATAAGATAGCATCTTGCACAAAGTAAGTATTTAATAATTGGTGTACAGGATAGAAGAGATAGAAGAGAAGAATAACAATTCTTCCTCAGGTGCTTATGCTCTAGCTGGAGGGCTAGCAACATTTGGAGAACCCCTTCAGGCAGCTGGGAATTAGCTGGAAGCTTGGATCCAGAGAGAAGCAATGCTTGGTGCTCCCCCTTGACCAGAGGGAAGGTTCGCCCTTTCAGTCAGTTCTCAGACATGTCCAGTTCACCCAAGTGTTACTCCTGGTGAAGCTGCCCTGCCTTGGCACAAGTTGGGTCTGACTGGGTCATCGCATTATTGCCAAGCTGAATGAAATTTGGCATTCTTCCCTCTGACCCAGAGCTGTCGCTACACCGAACTCAGGGCTAACCTGAGACCTGGGAGACTTGGCTTGTTCAGGTGAGTTCAGTTCAGTTCTGTTCCATTCAATTCCACAAAAACTTATTAAGTGCCTACTCTGTGGCACAGTATACAGGATATATAGATTAAAAAACAACAACAACAGTCTGTGTCTTTTATTCTCCTGGAGAGTTCCAATACTTTTTTTTTTGTTCTTTTTTTTTTTTTTTTAAAATTTTATTTTATAATTATAACATTTTTTGACAGTACATATGCATGGGTAATTTTTTACAACATTATCCCTTGCACTTACTTCTATTCAGACCTTTTTCCCTTCCTCCCCCAACCCCCTCCCCCAGATGGCAAGCAGTCTTATATATGTTAAATATATTACAGTATAATTTAGATACAATATATGTGTGTAGAACCGAATTTTTTGTTGCACAGGAAGAATTGGATTCAGAAGGTAGAAATAACAGTTTACATTCATTTCCCAGTGTTTCTTTTCTGGATGTAGCTGGTTCTGTCCATCATTAATCAATTGGAATTGGATTAGCTCTTCTCTATGTTGAAGAAATCCACTTCCATCAGCATACATCCTCGTACAGTATCATTGTTGAAGTGTATAATGATCTTCTGGTTCTGCTCGTTTCACTCAGCATCAGTTGATGTAAGTCTCTCCAAGCCTCTCTGTATTTCTCCTGTTGGTCATTTCTTATAGAACAATAATATTCCATAACATTCATATACCATAGTTTACCCAACCATTCTCCAATTGATGGACATCCATTCATCTTCCAGCTTCTAGCCACTATGAAAAGGGCTGCCACAAACATTTTGGCACATACAGGACCCTTTCCCTTCTCTAGTAGTTCCTTGGGGTATAAGCCCAGTAGTAGCTGGGTCAAAGGGTATGCACATTTTGATAACTTTTTGGGCATAATTCCAGATTGCTCTCCAGAATAGTTGGATTCTTTCACAACTCCACCAACAATGCACCAGTGTCCCAGTTTTCCCACAGCCCCTCCAACATTCATCGTTATTTGTTCCTGTCATCTTAGCCAATCTGACAGGTGTGTAATGATACCTCAGAGTGGTCTTAATTTGCATTTCTCTGATCAATAGTGATTTGGAACACTCTTTCATATGAGTGGAAATAGTTTTAATTTCATCATCTGAAAATTGTCTGTTCATATCCTTTGACCATTTATCAATTGGAGAATGGCTTGATTTCTTATAAATTAAAGTCAATTCTCTGTATATTTTGGAGATGAGGCCTTTATCAGAACCTTTAACTGTAAAAATTTTTTCCCAATTTGTTACTTCCCTTCTAATCTTGTTTTCATTAGTTTTGTTTGTGCAGAAACTTTTTAATTTGGTGTAATCAAAATGTTCTATTTTGTGATCAATAATGGTCTCTAGTTCTCCCTTGGACACAAACTCCTTCCTCCTCCACAAGTCTGAGAGGTAAACCATCCCATGTTCCTCCAATTTATTTATGATTTCGTTCTTTATGCCTAAATCTTGGACCCATTTTGATCTAATCTTAGTATGTGGTGTTAAATGTGGGTCCATGCCTAGTTTCTGCCATACTAATTTCCAGTTTTCCCAGCAGTTTTTGTCAAATAATGAATTCTTATCCCAAAATTTGGGATCTTTGGGTTTGTCAAAGATTAGATTGCTATTTTTATTCACTATCTTGTCCTGTGAACCTAACCTATGCCACTGATCAACTAGTCTATTTCTTAGCCAATACCAAATGGTTTTGGTGACTGTTAGTTTATAATATAGCTTTAAATCAGGTACACTTAGACCACCTTCCTCTGACTTTTTTTTCATTAGTTCCCTTGCAATTCTTGACCTTTTATTCTTCCATATGAATTTTGTTGTTATTTTTTCTAGGTCATTAAAATAGTTACTTGGGAGTCTGATTGGTATAGCACTAAATAAATAGATTAGTTTGGGGAGTATTGTCATCTTTATTATATTCGCTCGGCCTATCCAAGAACATTGAATGTCTTTCCAGTTATTTAAATCTGACTTTATTTTTGTGGCAAGTGTTTTGTAATTTTGCTCATATAATTCCTGACTCTCCTTTGGTAGATATATTCCCAAATATTTGATACTATCGACTGTTATTTTGAATGGAATTTCTCTTTGTATCTCTTGCTGTTGGATTGTGTTGGTAATGTACAAAAATCCTGAGGATTTATGTGGATTTATTTTGTATCCTGCGACTTTGCTAAAATTCTGAATTATTTCTAATAGCTTTTTAGCAGAGTCTTTGGGGTTCTCTAAGTATACCATCACGTCATCTGCGAAAAGTGACAATTTGATTTCTTCATTTCCTACTCTAAGTCCTTGGATCTCTTTCTCGGCTCTTATTGCCGAGGCTAGAGTTTCTAGTACTATATTGAATAGTAATGGTGATAGTGGGCAACCTTGTTTCACTCCTGATCTTACAGGGAAAGGTTCTAGTTTATCACCATTACATATGATGTTTACTGAAGGTTTTAAATATATGCTCCTTATTATTTTAAGGAATAGTCCATTTATTCCTATACTCTCAAGCGTTTTTAGTAGGAATGGATGTTGGATTTTATCAAATGCCTTTTCTGCATCTATTGAGATGATCATATGGTTTTTATTAATTTGATTATTAATATGGTCAATTATACTAATAGTTTTCCTAATATTAAACCAGCCCTGCATTCCTGGTATAAATCCCACTTGGTCATAGTGTATTATCCTGGGGATGATTTTCTGAAGTCTATTTGCTAATATCTTATTTAAGATTTTAGCATCAATATTCATTAAGGAAATTGGTCTATAGTTTTCTTTCTCAGTTTTCGATCTACCTGGTTTAGGTATCAGTACCATGTCTGTGTCATAGAAGGAATTTGGTAGGACTCCTTCAATCCCTATTTTTTCAAATAGTTTACATAGCATTGGAGTTAGTTGTTCTTTAAATGTTTGGTAGAATTCACCTGTAAATCCATCTGGTCCTGGGGACTTTTTCTTAGGAAGTTGGTTAATAGCTTGGTCTATTTCTTTTTCTGAGATGGGACTATTTAGACTATTTACTTCTTCCTCTGTTAATCTGGGCAAGCTATATTTTTGAAGGTATTCTTCCATTTCATTTAAGTTATCGAATTTATCGGCATAAAGTTGAGCAAAGTAGCTCCTTACTATTGTTCTAATTTCCTCTTCATTAGTGGTGAGTTCACCCTTTTCATTTTCAAGACTATCAATTTGCTTTTTCTCTTTCCTTTTTTTAATCAGGTTTACTAAGGGTTTGTCTATTTTGTTGGTTTTTTCATAAAACCAACTCTTAGTTTTATTAATTAATTCAATAGTTTTTTTACTTTCAATTTTATTAATCTCACCTTTTATTTTTTGAATTTCAAGTTTTGTGTTTGTCTGGGGGGTTTTAATTTGTTCCTTTTCTAGCAATTTTAGTTGTAAACCCAATTCGTTGGCCCTCTCTTTCTCTATTTTATGCAGGTAGGCCTGTAGAGATATAAAACTTCCCCTAATTACTGCTTTGGCTGTATCCCACACATTTTGGTATGATGTCTCATTATTGTCATTTTCTTGGGTGAAGTTATTAATTATGTCTATGATTTGCTGTTTTACCCAATCATTCTTTAGTATAAGATTATTTAGTTTCCAATTATTTTTTGGTCTATTTTCCCCTGGCTTTTTATTAAATGTTATTTTGATTGCATTATGGTCTGAAAAGGATGCATTTACTATTTCTGCCTTACTGCATTTGATTTTGAGGTTTTTATGCCCTAGTATATGATCAATTTTTGTATAGGTTCCATGAACTGCTGAGAAGAAAGTATATTCCTTTCTGTCTCCATTTAGCTTTCGCCAAAGATCTATCATATCAAACTTTTCTAGTATTCTATTTACCTCTTTGACTTCTTTCTTATTTATTTTGTGGTTTGATTTATCTAATTCTGATAGTGCAAGGTTGAGATCTCCCGCTATTATAGTTTTGCTATCTATTTCCTCTTGCAGCTCTCTTAATTTCTCTTTTAAGAATTTAGATGCTGCACCACTTGGTGCATACATGTTTAATATTGATACTGCTTCACTATTGATGCTTCCCTTTAGCAGGATATAATGCCCTTCCTTATCTCTTTTAATTAGATCAATTTTTGTTTTTGCTTGATCTGAGATGAGGATGGCTACTCCTGCTTTTTTGGTTTTGCCTGAAGCATAATAGATTCTGCTCCACCCTTTTACTTTTAGTTTGAATGTCTCATCCTGTTTCAGGTGTGTTTCCTGTAAACAACATATAGTAGGATTCTGACTTTTAATCCAGTCTGCTAACTGCTTCCTCTTTATGAGGCAGTTTGCCCCATTCACATTTATGGTTAGAAGGACTAATTCTATATTGCTTGCCATCCTATTAACCCCTGCTTATGCTTTTCCCCTTTCCTTCCCTTTTACCCTCCTAACCAGTATTAAACTGGTAAACACCACTTGCTTTTCACAGCCCTCCCTTTTTAGGATCCCTCCCCCACCTTAAAGATCCTCCCCTTATTTTACCCCTTTTCCTGGAAATTACTGTATTCCCTTCCCCTTAGCTTACTCCTTCCCTTTCACTTTTCAATGAAGTGGAAGAAGTTTCACCATAAATCGAATATGTCTATTGATACACGCTATGTTCATCTCCCTCCTTTCTTTCTCTCAGATATAATAGGTTACCTTTGCCTCTTCATGAGATGTAGTACCACCACTTTATACTTTTTTATGATATAATCTCTTTCCACCTCTAGTTTCTAAGACAAATTGTACATATGTTCTTTACATATTTTTTTGACATAAGTATAGTTCTCAAGATTTCTTTTTACCTTTTTTAGAAGTCTCTTGAGTTCTGTATTTGAAGATCAAACCTCTTATGTAGGTCTGGTTTTTTCATCAAAAGTAGATGGAATTCATTTATTTCGTTAAATGTCCATCTTCTTCCCTGGAAAACGATGCTCATTCTTGCTGGGTAAGTTATTCTTGGCTGCATACCAAGTTCCTTAGCCTTTCGGAATATCATGTTCCAGGCCCTGCGTTCTTTTAATGTGGATGCTGCTAGATCCTGTGTTATCCTTATTGTGGATCCTCCATATCTGAATTGTTTTTTTCTAGCAGCTTCCAATATCTTTTCCTTTGTCTGATGGTTCTTGAACTTGGCCACTATATTTCTTGGCGTTTTGATTTTAGGGTCCCTTTCAGTAGGTGATCGATGAATTTTCTCAATGTCTATTTTACCCTCTGTTTCCAAAACGTCTGGGCAGTTCTCTTTGATAATTTCCTCGAAAATGGTGTCCAAGCTCTTTTTTTCCTCCCATTTTTCAGGGAGTCCGATTATTCTCAAATTGTCTCTCCTGGATCTGTTTTCCAGGTCTGTTGTCTTTCTGGTAAGGTACTTGACAGTCTTTTCAATTGTTTCATTTCTCTGGTTTTGCTTGACTCCCTCTTGGTTTCTCCTTGAGTCATTCATTTCTACTTGTTCCAGTCTAATTTTCAATGATGTATTTTCTTCACTCACTTTTTTTATATCTCTTTGTAATTGTCCAATTGAGTTTTTATCTTCTATGGAATTTTTTTCCATTTTATCCATTTTATTTTTTAGAGAGCTGATTTCTTTTTCCAGCTCTCTAATCCTGTTTTCCTTGGAGTTGTTTACCTTTTCCAGCTCACTAATCCTGTTTTCCTTGGAGTTGTTTACCTTTTCCAGCTCACTAATCTTGTTTCTCAATGATTTGATTTCTTTATCCATTCTGTCTTTGAATGCATGGGATGACTTCTCCAGGCTCTCTTGCCAAGCTTCCCTTTCCTTTTCCCATTCCTCTTCCAGCTCTCTTGTGAGAGCCTTTTTGATTTCCTCTATGAGGTTCTTTTGTATTGAGGAGCAGCTTATATCCCTCCCAGGGGATACATCTGGGGACATTCTGTTCCTAGTCTCTTCAGCATTTGAAGTCTGCTCCCTCTCCACACAGAAGCTGTCAATGGTTAGAGCCCTTTTGAATTTTTTGTTCATTTTGTCAGAGTAGGAATCAAAGAAAACAAACTGACAAGAGAAACAATTGGTCTGTTTTGCGGGGGATAGGGCTGGATGTTATTAATGGGCTTCCTCTACAGACTGGGGGTAGGGCAGCAGAGAGCCACTAACAGAACAGCAATGACTGTGCTGAGTCTGCGCTCTGAGGCTCTGAGAACGCACCGAGTCAGTCCAGGTGGGGGTTGGGGGTGGCCGGGCTCTGAGAGACGCTGGCTTTTTGGGGTTTTAATCTTCACTTCCGGTGTTTACACCCTCTCTGCTGCTCCTGGCTTGCTGCCAAGACGGAGCATCCACACTGGGGCAAAAGCCTTTTCACAGAAACGGCAGAGATCACACCCCTCCCCCTCCGGTCTGAGCTGTGTGAGCTGCCTGTCTTGCTCTGGCTGCCTGCCCTCAGTCTGCGCCCAGTCTGATTGACCCTCCCCCGAACAAACACAGACCTTTTCTGGCGACTTTCAGGGATGTCTTCTCTTGGTGATAATTTGTGGATTTCTTTCTGGGTCAAGCATTAAGTCAGAGGCTTGTCATGAAGTAAGTTCTGAGAGAAAACGAGGAGCTCAAGCAGCTGTCTGCCTCCACGCCGCCATCTTCGAGTTCCAATACTTTGATGAGTTTTAAAAAAGTAATTTCAGGAGAGAAAAATACCCGTAATAATTAAGAGGAATTGGGAAGAGTCTCTTGTAGGAAATAGTATTTGAGGTGAGCCTCAAATAAAGTCAAGGATTCTAAGAATTTTAGGATCTTTGAGGAGGGAGGACACTGGGAGCATTGGTGGTTGTGGAGACTAAAGCAGTGATGCAGGGACGCTGATCCTTCCAGTTCTGCCCCATTTTGTCCTTCATCCAGCTGCAGATTTACATGGGCTCCTAGCTTGAAAGGTGTCTTCAGGGGAAAAACAAACAGTCACTGCATATGTTGTGCTCAGAGGCTTGGAATGATGTTTGGAGGTCAAAGTCAGGAAGTTCCATTTCAGACACTTAGCTTCAGTGATCCTGGGCAAATCACCTGAGCCTCAATATCCCCATCTGTAGAATGAGGATGATAATAATAAAAATGGTAGAATTTGAACTTGGGTCTTCCTGACTCCCTCTCCAGTACTCTCCACTCTACCATTAGCTCCTGGAAGTCTCACTTCCCCTCTCTGCCCTTCCTCACCCAGATACTTAGTACCTGGGACAAAGTCTTGCCCATATTTGGTGCTTAATAAATTTGTGTCAGGAGTGACAGACATCCTTGCCTAATCTCCCTGCGAGGCTGTCCCAAGTGTAGTGCAGTGTGTTGCTACCCGGCCAGGTGACAACTTTTCAGTGGTGTCCCTGTGGACATGTTCTAACCTTGGGGATGCTCAGAAAAGGATCAAATGAGACAGGTGTGTCAAAGCACTATCCATGCCTCCGGCATTAGTATTATTATTACTGTCATTATTAGTGCTGTCATCTTGCAAATGTCTCTTCCCACCCAGTTGTTTCTGTGGGTGCAGTCAAGCAGGTCCTGACGTCCTCCAGTATCTGTAGTGACAGATGGCAGATGATCCAAATTCAGCAGAGGGCAGGGAAAAGAGAGCCGGCCTGGAAGACAATGTATCTTGGGTTTTAATTTAATCTGTGACCTGGAGCAAGAAATTTAGCCTCCTCTCAGTTTCTTTGTTCATAAAATGGGGATAATATTTCTACAACCTATTTCAGGACATTTTGAGCGTGATAAAAGTACTTTGTATGTATGTATGTATAGTATGATGATGTGAATTATTATTTTTTTATAAGCATTTGGGGATGTTTGGTCTAGAGCCTAAATGACTTAGAGGGAACATGAGAACTGTGTTCAAGGCCTTGAATGATTATCGTATGGAAAAGAGATTAAATTTATTTTTCTTGGGTCCAGAGGGAAGAACTGAGAGGAGTGGGTGAAAGTTACCAAGAAGAAGAGCGAGACATGCTTTAAGGTAAACTCTTTAGAATGTAAGCTCCTTAAGAGGAGGTATGGCACCCTAGCTCCCAGCACAATACCTGGCACAGAGAAGGCACTTAATAAATGCTTGTTAACTGTTTCAAAGCGGAATGGTTGCAGTGGGTGGTAGTGAAATTCCTTTTACTAGATGACTACATTTCATATATGATACTTTTCAAGTATGGATTGGACTAGATCAAGGTTTTTTTAATTGTAAATTTAACCCCTAATTGCTCTGGGATGGATTTCAGGTGTGTGTGTGTGTGGGAGCTGTTCTGTGAACTTGGATGGGAGAAGAATCACCTCTTTGTTTTCACTAACCTCCAACTGAAATTGAGCATTTTTCCAATTATGAATAGAGACATCAAATAATAGCCTGAGAAGTGATCCATGGGCTCCATCAGAGAGATCCATGACACAAAAAAGGGAAAAAGCCCTGGATTCGGGGGTCTCTGAGAATCTGCGACTTAAAACCCAAAGCTTGGCCAGTCAGCCCAGGATGACAAGCAGGGCAACAGAAGTGTGCTCTCTTTCCAGCTCAGGGATGAGGGAGCTGCTCCTCTGCTCACGTGGGCTTCCTGCTAATCATTTCCAGAAAAGCTCAGAGCCAAACAGCCGACCTGCTTGTGAAAACTGCATTCTTTTCCCTCTCTGTGGCTTCCCACTTCCTATTTGAGTGGTCCCCGAGCCAGCCAGGCTCAGGGTCACAGCTGGACTCTGCCAGACACTTTCCTGTACCTCTCAGATTGCTCTCATTTATTTTGAATGAGAGGGAGCGTAGAATGCTGGGAAGCCAACCAGGGAGTCTTGCCTTTACAAAAAAAACACTCACAAAAAACTCCGTGTTCAATTCAGGTGATTCTTTGGTGTCCCACCAAGATTAGAACTAAACGGAAATAAAAAGGGAGCACAAATATCCCTTCTCCTTGTCCTGTCGATTTTAATCCTTTGAAAGTCAATCTGTGCTTTGTAATTCATAGATGAAAATGACTAATGGTGCAGGGCCATTGGGATCCCCAGCTTTGAGTCCTTGATCTGCTATTAGTTCACCAAATGATCTTGAGAAAGTCATTTCACCAATCCCAGTTTCAGTCACTTTGGCTGATGAGGATGAGGTAGTCTGGAGTGGAAGAATAGAGGGCTCCTTTAAACAATTTTAATTGACTAGGAGAGCAACTGGACCTTTAACCATGGTTAGATATGAGGGAAGATTTTAATTCAAGTTCTATCCTGGATACAAGCTGTATGACCATTAGCAACCATCCTCATCCTCATCACTACTACCTCCCCATCATCATTATCACCATATCCACCATCACCTATGCTACCATCATCATCACTAATATTTATGAAATTATATAAATATATCAATCACATATTGATTGCTCCCAGATGGTGAGAGGGAGATGGGCAAGAGCAGAAGATGCCCAACGGATCTCCTCTCAGTTCTTAGGATTCCCTCAGTCTTTTTCGTTCCCTTCTCAGCCTCAAGCTGTTGCACCATCCTTCCTTCCTTTCCTTTCCTTTCTCTTTCTTTTTGTCACTGAATACTTCAAAGACTGTTTCTGATCCATGGACCATTCCAGGAAAGAAATGGATTGCTTCTAATGGAAGCTAAATCTTTTGATGAATTCCCATTTTCTACAATTGATCCGGCCATCCTGGCTGAGGAGATAAGTAGCTTCCTGATGAGAATGGAAACCCCGAGAGGAAACCATCTTTTGTTAAAGGCTATTAAGGGGTCCCCTGAACTTGTCTTTTTAAGTTGCTGTATTTTCCAGAAACACCAGACCCAGAGCATGCAGGGAGGTCCTAAGTGTATGGAGGAGGAAGCCCCCCAAGCTGACATAATTTGTTGTTTACACTCCAAGTTAGTTTTCCTGTGTGTCCTTGGGAGACAAGACAGGTGCCAGCCAGTCTGTGCCAGGCTGGGGAAAATGCTTGTGAAGCCGGGGTCCTTTGCAGATAAGCAGATCCTCCTACCTTCAGTCTAGTGGCTCCCAAGGGAAAAGAATGTGGCTCTCGGCACCTTTCCCCTCCCATGCCATGCCCCTTCCTGTTTCCTTCTCTTTTTGTTTTACTGTCATAAATATGCAAACTTCTGCAAGCTTTGTGAGCTCTGGGGCTGCACACGCATGTTCATTTCTCTTGTATTAAGCTTGTTTTCATATAAGTCTTGTAACATTGTGATTGTCTGCTGACACTTTGTGTATCTCGTTTTCCATACAACTGCCACCCATCATGGAAAAGAAATAATTGACATCAGTCTCGATTCTGCTTATGTTAACGTAACACTAACATGTTATTGTTAATATATATTAACAATATCATTATTAACATTATGAGAAATATATCGGATACTTCTATGTAAAGGAAGGTAAGGGGGAAGTAAAGAGATGGCTAGAGAATAGGGTCCTTTGAAGTCCTGAAACATTACACTCCCTTTTTGTGGACTCGCTCTCCCAATGACTGAGCCCATTTTAAAGCATCATCCTTCTTTCCATGGTCTCTAAATCAAGATTGCACATACTATTGATACTAAGCAATGGGTAGCTCTTCCACATGCTCTATATGTATGTTTAAAACTTGACTTTCTTCTGCTTAACTATGACTTGGGTCACCAAAGACCAGGCTAGACCCTGATCCCCATCACTCCGTCTGAAGTTCCTGCTTTTCCATCCAAGTCTCTCTTCCCGTCCCCTGTAAGGTGGCACAGCAACAACAGAACCTGGAGCTTCTGAGCGTGTAATCTCCCTGTAGGATTCTAAGAGGTGCACAAGGCCCGCCCATTAGGCCATGTTTAGCATCAACAAGTCTGTTCAGGATACGGAGACAGCCGAAAAAAATATAATTAAAAAGCCAACTTTCCCCAAGCCTCTTTTAGATCGCTGCTTAATGAATGCTAAGCTCAGGGATGTCTGTGGTGCCAAAAATCTAAGCAAATATGTATTTGGTCTAT